>NW_008622405.1:50789-74443 GCF_000691845.1 Merops nubicus | reverse complement strand
GGGGCCCTGTGCCCGTCGGCGGTGCTTTGCCTAGGGTCTTATGTGTTACTTGCCAAAGGAGACGTGGGGATAGCGAGTTTTCTGCCACATTAGCCTAATTTTACATGACCTTTTAATTCAGACTAATTTAATAAACGTTAACCATACAGAAGGAGATGTCGTTTCATTTTACTCGGGGAATTAAAGGGCGAAAGTTCTAGGTTAAATCTATTAAAATGCTAAATAATAATGTAAAGGATAGCAATATAAACAATATGAAACAATATTTATTTTTATATACATAAAGTAATACTAATATAAACACAGTGTAAATATTATTACTTTGGAATGTATATAAACAATATAAATATAAATAAAACTTAATCCCATGCTAACTAAATGTACATGACGAAAGACTCGCCAAGTTCACCAGGTAACTGTACTGTGTTTGGTCCTACTTGGTATTTCATAGCTCTGGATTTTGATAAAACGTCCATAAAGCCTATTTGGATATTACTGTTTTTTCCCCATTTAGTTTAATTTATATGCCAGGCACATTACTTTTGGGTTTGCTTCCGCCATTAAAAACAAGAAGTAGTGTTCATCATAAGCAAGAAAGGATATTACTTCCAGTGGAGCAGAGGAGAAGGAGCAGGTTAAAGGAATTCTTCCCTTGGCTGAACCCTGAACCCCACTGAAATGAGCAGATGTTTCCCTCATGACTTCAGCGGTCAGGCCCCGTGGGAGCAGAAGCTCCCATGCTGGGTACTGAAAATCCCCTCCTTCCCTTTCATATCTAGTAATGAATGATCTTAAAGCAGATAATATTTTATGAATTACATGTGCCCACCAAAAAAAAGAGGCTATATTGCAATAAGCTATTATAGCATCACTTTCTCTCAATGTTTTTTCCCTTCTCTCTTAGTGAGGAGCGAATGTTACCCTTTGATCAACCCCTTCTGGCATGGGAACGCAAACATCACTGATTCGCACAGACAGCTGTTGTGTGAGTAACTTTTGTACTATTTCTGTACTTCCATCCAGCCTTCCCTCCCCCCGTGGCCACTTACAAGCCCCCATTTCTGGGTCAGAGCAGGAGCTCTCTGAGATGGTGTTTTACTTGGCTTCTGTACAGTATCTGTCACCACGTGTCATCTTTAAGTGGGTTGACTTGGAATAACCATCCATTTGATGTCAAGTTCATCTACTTTCTTCAGAGGGATAAAAGGCAAAAGTGTTCCAAATCCCCTCAAAAGAGTTTGATCACTGAAAATGCTTAAGTACACATTTAAACTAATATTTAAGACAGCTACTTACCTATACTTTGAGTGGGATTTCTTGCAAAGAAAAAACCCGTAAGTATGTGGGAATTCAAGAAAATAAATCAATGACTAAAAGCAGTGTTCAGAGTCTTTGAAGAACATCGTGTTCATGAAGATTATTTTAAGTTTCTAACTACATTGATTGGTGTTTAATCTTTTTCCTTTAGATTCATTTGTCAGTGTCAGGATGTTTTCAGAATGTCCAGAGTAAGTATTTTCAAATAATTTTAGGCTTCTCCTGAAAGATGTTTTAGCTTCTTTGCATCACGCTCTGCACAATACTTAGCTCATACATGCTTGTATACGGGCTTGATTTTTAAAATTTTTATTTACTTACCTCTTTTCCCCTTCCAAACAGGATATATGCATTTGTCCCGTGTCTGAAAGTGGTGCTCTCTCCCTCAGAACAGCCATTTCCCTGGGCAATACTTCACAGAGACTTAGAGTGTCTTTAGTCTCTTGGAGCAGCATCTCATGGTAGAGCTGAAAGTGCAGCACACATGGCAAAGTAAGCCTGTGAGGTGTTGATGCTGATGTAGCTGTGCTGCAGCAGTTAAAGTTAAAGTAGGAATAAGGCCCCCGTGGGCTACTGAAACAGCTGCACGAGCATATTGACAGGTTCAAGATTTAACTGCACAGATTGTCTTGCTGTGCTTTCAAACTGAAAGGTGCCATTTCTTTAGTCTGCCTTGCTTAAGCAGATGGCCATGGCCTCGGCTGCTTGATGTTGCTGAAAACTGTGAGGATTATTGTTTTAAGGCTTTTAAAGTTTCAAAGTTAATTGAACCTAACCAGTCTGATCACGTTTCAAGCATGGGCACCTCAAATATTATGTTCGGGACAGTCTAAAATTTCAGGATAAAGTTATTAGCATTTCAAAACTTGTGTGCATATTTGCAAAAGATAAGTCTGTAACTTTTCTCAGGCAAGATTTTAGATTACAGCTCTTCAGTGGAAGTTGAATTCTGCAAAATTAAAAAAAAAAAAAGCAGACACTAGACAGAGATCTTTTGGTTAGAAAAATTATGTTGGCTTGGAAACAAAGGACGGCTTTGATAGTCATGAATTTTAAGGAAGTAGTGAAGATGAGTTTAAAATTGTATTCATAACTGTGTTTATAGACTCTTCAGAGCCTCAGAGAAATTATCTCTTGCTTTCATGTCAAGTACTATTTTTAAGTTTCTGTACAGAAACTTCAGGTCTGCAAAGACACTTGCAGACTTTAGTATAAGCAGGTGTGCACTGCCTAAAAGCAATAAGATAAAAAAATCAAAGACACTTTACTGAAAGAACCTACCAGGTTTGATCAGAATGCCCTACAAAGTGAACTTTTTGGTATTTCAGATGTTCACCTTCAGTGCAGTTTCAGTGTGGTGAGGATACAGATGCACAGCAATAGCAGCTGAATGTAGGAAGTACCTACATGTAGAAAGTACTTCTTACTTCTATGAAATACAGATATTTATTCCTAAGTGACATCTAGATTTGTTAAATACTGAGATATTACTTTCTACTACAGCCTTACAGTTCTTTCTTAAATATTTTCTGGCCATGGTCACTGAACCATATTTAGGCGTGTCAGGGCAAACCTTCATCCACAACACATTTTACTGGAATTTCAGAGGAGAGTTCTGGGATCGTGGATTCCATTGTAGTGACAGCAGTTTCTTTGTGTATTGCTGTATGAGGCAAACAGGCTCATTGCACAGTTTTAACCAGTTACTTCAAAAAGTATTTTTTTTCTCAGTGTGTGCCTGTGCAGCTCTCTGCATGAGGCACATTCAGGTGGAATTAAGCTCATTCTGTCTAGCTGTACACCCATATTTGCTGCTCTTCTGTTGGCACACTGAATCTCAGGAGCTCTGAGAACATCAAATGTGTTTGTCTCCAGTTATTCTTAAGAAGGTTTACAAGTGCTGTCTCCTAATGTAAGCACTGAAGTAACACAACAGGAATCCTGTTGCAGATTCTTTGGAGTTCTCATACTCTTCCTAGCATGTCTTAACTAGACACAAGTGCTGACAAGGTGGAAGAAAGTCTGTATCTGAGCTCAAAGAGCTGGGTCTAAATGGCAACAGAAGTGCTGGGCGCTGCCAGAAGACAAATGCTTCATTAGAGGATGAAAAGACTTCACATTCCCTCCCTCCACCTTTCCAATCTCTCTCCTGCTCTCCCCCAGAAGATTCCTCTTAGGTTTATTGTGTACTTCAAATAGAGGTCCTGGCAAATTAAGAAAACTGGGCTTTCAAGTTGAACTTCTGTGCTACTAGCAGTATTACTCAGGTAATCAACTTGTGTCTTGTTAAGCCAGAGAGCATGATGTATTTTCACATCATGGAGTACTCAACCAATTTCTCTAATGGGTTAGACATAAGCATGACTTCTTGTGGATATTAAGTTGCCATTTCTTTGCTTGCCACTCCCTCTCCCTGAAACCCACTATTTATGAAATGTTTACCTATTACAGATTTCATTATGGCATGGTTATATATTTGTTTCAAACATCAGCCACCATCTAAAGAAATACCCCACTAGACTACCTAGCACTAGCTTTTCTGAAATTTCTGCATTTACATAAAAGATCTTTTTACTGGAGATGCACATGTTCCTCTGTCTCATATAGGATTAAAGTGGAAGTGTCACTTTTCACACTTTATACACTTCATAGGGTCTCTTGGTGGCCACTAGGATTAAATATAGTTCTTTGAAAGTCACCTCTTAAGCTGAAACCTGTCAGCAAAGACATCTCAGATATCTTACCTTGCCGTGTGTTCTTCTGTGACAGCTATGGGAGACAAGCAGAAAGAGCAAGTTCTTTTCATGGTGAGGTGAATCCATCTCTCCCTGTATGGCAAAAGGAGGATGTCTTCTCTGGCATCAAAGGAAGCTGCATCAGGAGTTCTGAGCAGCTTTGCCATTTTCCAGTAGAGGAAACATAACATTCAAAATAGCATCTAAATGTCAGGGATCACATCCAGAAGAAGCTGGTGTGTAGAAGGAAGGGCAGTATTTAATTACTGAAAAAAATTTCACTGAGACTTGCGGCTTTGTAAAATAATTTCTTTCAAAAAAACTCCCCAAAACAACTAAAACCCAACAAGTTGCACAGGGGAAAGGTTACTCTTGGATGTTTTTGTAATAAAAATATTTTTCATTTACCAAAGTCTGTATTTTTAGTAGTTAGCAAATACCAGTATGGATTTAGCTAAAGACAGCACCAGTGCAATCCCTGCAAAATGAACAATTTTGTAAATATTTCTAATCAAAATCAGGTTGTACTCTGGACTTAGTGCAGGACAGATGAGCTGTCAAAAGAAGAATGTAATGCCTTTGCTGGATGCTAACATACCCTGTCTGAACTCTTCTGTGAGCTTGACTTTCTGGAAACCCAAGTAACCTGCTCCTGTGTGCCTCAGTTACGGCTGGATAGTGACCCCTGCTTGATAACACAAAAATTACTTCCATCTGTATTCTTTTGAACTACACATTCTATGATTTGCTGATCTTAGAAAGCCCTGACTGAGGTTTTTCCAAAGCATGGTGAAATTTCTTACAAATGTGGAGATTTTTTGTGTGTGACTTCTCCCCTCCTCTTAAAGTTTTAAACCAAATTGCCACGAGCTTTTTGTTTTCTTTTTTCTTTTGACAAAGGAACATATGTAACATATTACCTGGCCAAAATTTAAGAGACTGTTTTGGTCTAAAGATGCAAACGGATGCAGAATGACAAAACATGTAATTCCTTTTGAATCTTAGCTTTGCACCCCAAGCTGGTGCAGGGTCTCATCTGCAGTGCAGAGCTGGGGGTAGTGTTATGAAAAAGACATGAGAGGAACTCCTGTTATTTCTTAACGGCTGCCTGGTTTGCTCCAGCTGCATTAGGTACCTGCAGGGTATGATTAAGCCTCTGGCAATCCTGATTTTTTGTTAGGGACATGAGCATCATAGCCATTGATTGACTTCTTCTTACAAGTCACTTTTTAGTGCTCTTCTCTATTGCTGAGCCATCCAGAGATGATCAGTTAATGGATGTGGTTTCCACTTACATATGGCTGGAAGAAAATGGTTTTCTTGTTACAAAACCAAGACTGGAGCATGCAGCTGCCTGTGCACAACTGCTTAAATTATTCTCCTAGAGTATTTTTATTTTTTCTTTTTCAGATATCAGTGTAGCTGGAACCATGAGGCTCTTTGCAGGGGGGCAACCTTTGCAATAGGGGCAGTTACTGAGACCTCAGTTCTAACATAACAGCTGCCTTGTTTCTTCCTCAACAAAATTAGTTTAATAGTATAGTTAAACTAGACTGGATTGCCTTACAGCATGTAACAGTCACTAACCAGCTGCTTTCACACTTCTCCCCATCTTTTTGCTTCAATGCTTACTGTACATATTATAGTAAATATATGCAGAAATCTGAGATAACTTCAACATCATCTTTCTACCCATTCCTAATATTGAAGGTTTTCATTAACGCCCACCTGTCCCAAGTCAGGCATCATTTTACTTCTGCTATCTGCAATTTCTCTTCCATTTCAGCTGAGAGACTCGTTGTGTGAGAAGAGCACAAAGACAAAACATGTGACACGAAGTCCAGAGCTTAGCTAAGTGTCCTGGGGTACCCTGACCCTGTGAGCTCTCTTCCACCATTGTCTTCTCTCTGCTGAACAGGAGGGTACCCAGGCCTTTGTGTCCCTGGGGTTCATACCCAGAAGTCTCACATTTAGCCACAGACAGCAGTTCTTTTCTGTTGCTTGTCGTTTCTCTAAGTTGTTTTTCTTCCCTCCTTCTTTCCTTGCAAGCAGGTCAGACTTTCTCAGTGCACTGTTTCTTCCTGGCTATACCCAACCTTTCCAGAGCAACCCCACTGTTTTTAACTACTGTCAGCATTCTGTTTCAGCTGGAGGCTTCTGTCTTTCTAACTGGCTATTTAGTTACTGCTAGGGAAGATAAACAGGTCCTTAATTAAGCTCTTCTGACCTGCTGCCCTTTGGAGTATTTCTGATGAGGTGACTGTTACGGATTTCTAGAGACTGTTTGCCCTTACAAGCTGTGCAAACAAATCCAAAGTTAGTTTGAAGCAGTTAAGCTCCAGCATGTTAACAGGAGATGATTAACAAAACTGATAGACCTGCAGCTGGTTACTTTGGACACCATTCAGGTTTTTTAGTTCATTCCACAGATTTCTGTTATAAAAAACTAATCAAGAACTGTGTTGGGTGGTAATTATGAAACATCTTGCAAAGTCACAGGCCTGGACACACACTGCAGGTGTTGTTCTTACAGACCTCTAGTGAACCAGCTTTGGCTCACTGATGTAGAACTTCAGTAACTCAGATCAAGCAACTCATGTACTTTTTGCTACAAAAAAATTGAGTATTTTTTAAATGTTCATCAGTTTGCTTCCGTATTTTCCTGATTAAACTATTGGATCTTTTGTGTTGGAGTGACAGGGAACTTGGGCATTGAGAAATAGGTGTGGGAAACTGAGTCCTGTTTTGCAGGAAAGTGCACATACCTCTTCTTGTGCAAAAGGCTTAGGTTGGTGTTTTTTTTCAATACTAGATTAATTTCATAAAAATGAAGACACTTATACATATAATAGATAAATATTTCAACACAACGTAAACCACACCAAAATGATGGCAAAATAAATGATTTAACTTCTTTCACAGATGGTGATTGAAGACAGAAACACAGTAAAGTTAAGTCATGTCCTTCTATAAACTCTGTCCCTCTAATCAAGGAATATAATGGTGTAATATCATAGGCCAGATGGCATGAATCCAGATTCCTGAGCGGTTTCCATGGCAGCATTTTAGAATAAGTTTCCCAGACAGTTGCAGGTTCCATAGGAGAGGGACAAATGGGTATTAGGTATTGAACTAGAACACTGGAGGTGTTAAAAGTGCTTTTTTTACCAAATACAATCCTTTAAATATTGGATTTTTAACAAGCTGCATGTGATTCCTGAGTAGTGTGGTCCCATCTGAGTGTAGGAAGAGTAAGGCTCTGTCCCAGTGGGATGTGAGGTTCAGCTGAGATGTCCCTGAGACCAACAGTGTCACTGAGAGACCATAAAGTGAGAGTTATCCTGATGCTGCACACAACTGACACAGATCATTAATGTGATCCATGAGACTCCCCAGGAGGATCTCTGGTATGGGTTTGGTTTCCCTTTGCTCCCAAAGGTTGCATTCAGAGCCTTACCTTCTTCACCAGCACTGGTCCTGGCTAAGGTTACAGTCCCAGCTGCAGTAGCTGGAATCACACCATGAAAAGGAAAGTCAGAGAAATAGCAACTGTTAGTGCTGCTGTCCTGAGGTGTAGTTTGTTAAGCAGCAACTTTGACTAGTGAGGGGCACCTGGAAAATCACAAAGCACAGGCCCAGTGATGAGCTTGCTTATGTTTCTTCCTTTCCAGCAGCAAAGCCAGGTCTGAGGACAGAGTTGCACTGTTCTTACATTCTTATTTTTAAAAATGTTAATTGCATCAGATTTTTATCCCCTTAAGGCCTTTTCACCTCTTACATACAAGACCAAATCCAAGAGAATGCATGGATGTCAAAATGGTGGGGAATCAAAATCAGGCCCAATGACCTCAGGAAGCACAAATGGGGCAGAAGATGAGCCTGCTCCTGCTGCCTCTCTGGGATATGAGAACTAAATTGTAGGCCAGATTTCTATTCTGTCTCATCATTTTGCATCACATCCCTGACAAACACTTCCAGTTATATAATACTCCTGAACTAAGTTTTGTGGCTGTTTCTCCTCTTAGAATTCAACGAAGATTTGCAGACAGTTTTGGCATACTGGTTTGTACACAGTGAGCTGAAGATTTATCTGGCTATTAATGTCTGAGAATTGCTTTAAGTTTGGGTTTCTTAGCCCAAGGTTCCCTTAGTTCCAAGGTTCTGGACAGAGATATGTACATGATTGTGTCTTGTCTTCATATTGATACTGAAGAGGATAAGGTGGATCCTTAGCCAGTGGCAGGTGGAGTACCCCCAGTTCAGTGAGCAGTTACAGGGGCTTAAAAAACCTGATCATCTGATCACACACAAATTGTGATCTCATAACTGACTCCTTTTCCTTGGGAACCAGCTAATGCTGTGGTGTTGTTCCTCTGTGAAACTGTGAGAGATACTGAAGCCTTTAGCCCTTCAGAAAATGGATTTTAAGTTTGCTTTCTCAGTAACTCTGCACTTCACTCTGGTATGAAATAAATTGATACTGAAAGCTGTAATTACTTTTTTTTTTTGGTTGTTATTCTAGAGAAGGTTGGATTCAATCTGTGGATAGATTACATGAGAGGGAACAATGACACAAAGATGGTTTATGATGGAAAAAAACAGTGTGATATGAAAAAATACATAGCAACCCTCTGTTTACACAGCTATTAAAATGTTACAGGGATCAAGAAAGACTGATGTGAAACATTTAGCATGGGAGGAAGCGACCAGGATAGGTTAATGCACTTAGTGAAGCTGCTATAGGAAACAATGACAGATGCAGAATCAGAGCTGGATGGGAAAATTTACCTCCAATTGATGGTCAGCTGCAGTAGAAGAAAAGGTCAACAATTTGCTAGATCAGTTCAGCAGAGGATGTGTGGCAGAAAAGAAGGCATTTAACCAAAGCATCTGCTGTATCCCGCCACCCAAAGAGAAAAGTGCCACTCACTGTGATCTCATGGTTCAGATAGCCAGGGCTGCTTTTGAGTAAGATCTGCAGTGACTACTTGATGTGAAATATTTGTGGTCTCTGTTTGAAGCACAGGCTGTGATCCCGTGGAGGGCTTGCTCTGTATGTTACCACCTTCTCCGTACCACACGTTTGTCCTGCCGACTGAAACTGAAAACCCAAGAGGCTGTCCAGCAGGGGCTCAGTACTCAATAAGTACTTGTACATCCAATGACTCCATAATAAAATATTAAACTATTACCATTCTTCATTTTTTACAGACATGCACGGAACATTTGTCATCCTGATGCCCCTCAGCCTGATATTGATGATTTTTGGAGGAATGACTGGATTCATCAGTATCCTTGCCAGGGCCTACCTGCTGCTTCTAATGACAGGGCTGCTCTTTCTTTTTGGAGGTACTGTATCAAGCACTTGGCTTAATCATTTTAAACAGTAAGAGATTATATCTGACAAACATCACTGTCTTCTAGGGGAAAGGTGCCTGATCATTCCTGGGTTAGCTTCACTGCTACTTTTGAACTAGAGTGGTGTCCCCAAACTGGCTGATGAAAGGAAACCCCAAAGAGTTATTTTAGTCAGAGTGTAATGTTCCACTTTTAAACTAGTGAAATTCTTTTACATTTTGTTTTCTATTACTTTGTTTCTATAACCAAAACTTCTGTGGTTTAGAAAGTGATTTATGAATTAAATCCAAAAGCATTCTATCAAAGTAGGAAAACTGGATTTAAATCCATCTCCATTTTCCTCTCCAAATAGCTTTTCAGTACTGTTTCACAATGTAATTTGAGACAAATTTCCCCAACAGAAATGGGGATCCTCAGTACTGGCCCTCATCAGCTGATTATACAGTCCTGTTTCTAAGAAGAGAATGCTAAGAGATTGCTGGAAGCAAATGCAGCTGTCTCCAAGTCTTGACTGACCTTTTTAGTCTGAGATGCTCTTACAAAGACTAACCACCCCCATTATGCTTTTCTTCTGGAAAAAAAAAAGTAAGCTCTATTTCCTTAGAACATCAGAAAGCTGTATTCACTAAAAAGGCTTAGGCTGTTTGAAAACTACTGCAAGTAGGAAGTGAAAGATGAAAAGCTGTGCAGTGTAAAGCATGATTACCCTGCTGAGGAGTGGAGTGCTGTGCCTTTCTCAGGCACTTGGGGTTGCAAAGAGGCAAAGGAGAGATAAAGACAGTATTAGGAGAGGGTTGTTTGGGTATGTTCTGAAGATGCAGCTAGTGCTGCTTCCCAGGGCAGTGTGAACAGACTGTGGGGTGGCCTTTGGTGTGAGACCATCCCCCCCCTGCTCGGGTGGCACTGCTCAGCTGTTCAGCTGCACTGGGGCTTGTTGGGTGTAACAGCCATGCAGACTCTTACAGGATATTCCAGTTCATGAAGTTCAACATTGATTAGACAATTCTGTCTCAGCAGAAAGAAACGTTTTATGATGCAACTCCAACAACATGAGGTTTTTTTGAAAATACCAGAACTGATATGTTCCACATCCCAGCACATCCTACATGCTTCCCCATTTTTTTGAAATGCAGCCACGTTTAAGGAGGATCACAAAACTCAGCATACCTTATTTAAAATATCCACAAACCAGTCAATGCCTCTGCTCAAACTTTTCTTTCTGGCAACAGTGCAGCCTCATCTAGCCTTACACCGTGGTTTAGTACTCCCTCAGAATCAGGTAAGACACTACCTTGTCCTGCAGGTGTTCCAGTAGTAACTTTCCCTGGGCTACAGTCCTTCAGTCCAGGGCCTTTATATTGCATTTTTCCTGCCACTGATCCAACAAAGTTATTCCTTTGAGTGACATAGATGCCAGGCCCAGGATGTAGCATGTACTTGTGCTACATGTGCCAATCCCTGACTTTGCTGGCTTTTGTACAGTCCTTTTGTTCTGGAAATGTCTGGCTGTTTGTTTGCATGCCTTTATTAACTTTTTTTTAGTCTGCTCCGAGGATATCTTTAGCTCAGTTATTCAGAAGTGACTCCACAACACTTGATGGGAGCTGACAGTAAAGACCAAGATCTACGTTGAACATTGAAAACTTAAAATACTCAAAATTAGAAAATAGCCTAAAGGCCACTGGCATGAAATGCAAGAACCTCTGTTACCATGGGCTTTCTTGCATAAAGGTAGGCAACTGTGTGTGGTGCACAGCAATGAGAAATCAATGTGCATCCCAATACAGTGTTGAAAACAGAGATGTACATGCATTGAATACCTGTAAAAGACACAACTGGATTTTTGTTGTGGGAGGCTCACTGTTACATGTTTTGATTCAGTATTTAACAGTGAAAATACATGAAACCCAGTGGACAAAAATAACCCTTCCTTTACTTCTCCCTCATCCTTCCCCTTAAAGCAACCTTATCTGGATTTCAAGGGTAAGCAGAGGCTAACTGCTATCTGGCCTGGGTGGATAGGCGGGAGTGGCAAAGAAGCCCTCATTATTTTTGTTTTCTGCAGTGGATGCTAAGTAGCTGAATGTGTTTTTCTTTCTCAGCTCTTGTAACACTTACTGGGATCAGTGTCTATATTGCATATTCAGCTGCTGCCTTTGAAGAAGCTGTCTGCCTCCTGCGGAGCAAGGACCTCCTGGTAGAGATCGACATCAGATTTGGCTGGTCGCTGGCACTAGTCTGGATCTCCTTTGTTGCAGAAGTTCTCACTGGGGCTGTGTTTCTCCTGGCAGCAAGAGTTGTGGGTCTGAAACGGCAACGTGAGCAAGCATTGTGAACAGCAGGTATCACTGCAACAACAGAACCTGCAGAGCCTAGAAATGTGGAGTGCTTGGGCCATCTGGTCACTAGGGGTAATGAAAATGGCAAGGCTGTGACCGAGTCAGCTGCCATAAACTCTTTTCCTCACAGCTAGCTATAAACCACAAAGATTCTGATAAATCAGTAAAACATTTCAAGCGTTGTCAGTAAGGAAACCCTTGTGACTTTAGAAGAAAGTGCATTGCAGTGTTAGTATTCTAAAATAATTTCAGCAGGCAGCTCATAAGACATCTCCATTAATTACTTAGAACAAGGCAGATTTCTTGCCTTTTGTTTTTTTTCTCCTTTCTGCTGTCCCAGCAAAGTGCCTCAGTACCTTGCAGGCCAGTGTGCATGGTCTGTTTAGCTTTTGGTTTCTCTTCTGAGACTCCTGATGCCTCGGATTCTAGCCCCATGGGCAGCCTCACAAGCAGAGCTGCTCTAAGATGGCTCCTTTGTGGTAGGTAGTGTGATCTTCCTGCTGCCTTTGGAGGAGGGAGTGAGAGGTATAAATATCCTCAGTTCATTCTGCATACTTTACATGGTTTTGTTGCACAAAGTAAAACTGAAAATAAAGATCCTGAATAGGAAAATAAAGATCCTGAATAGGAACAACTTCAGAATCTTTGGAGAATTCCAGTGATAATCCCCAGAGCTAGGTCATGGCTGGGACATGTAGAGAGGTGGATATTAACCTTTACTGTGGTGTGTACCGTTTGTATTTATAGGATCATTCCTTTCCCTCATGTCTCCCCAAAGAGGCCATCCTCTCTCCTGTACCACAATCACACTGTTCCTGTGTGACAGCACACAAAAATGAGATGATTTGAGAAGCCAGAGAACCCCAGAAGATCCATGTCAGCTATGTGTAATTTCTAAGGGAGATACAGCATCGCGTTCCCTTCTAAAATCATTACCTTTAGGGTGCAAACAAATGAATTAGTAATTTTCTAAAAATGAGCTTTGGTGCTGTGATGGAATGAAATGGTTTCAGCCTAGATAGTCTGACTGACTTGCTGTTAGTTAGCCAGGAGATGGCTGTGACTGTGATGGTGAAGTTCTGAAGTGCAGGGCAATGGTGAGAGGCAGAAAGCTGCTTTTCCAGATGTTTCAACTACGGCAGCCAGCCCCCATCTACCAGATGTTCAGGCTACATATTTACCTCGTTCAGCTTACTCCCAGCTGCTTTGTCAATGCTGTAATGCAGAAGATGTATCTGATGCAGTTCCCAGTTTTTACTTAGCAGTTTTGATGCTACTTCATTCTCATGAAATTTGCACGTGTGCTTTGTGCCAGAATGTGTTTAACTTGTGCTGGAAACTGCTGAATGCACAGGGCACCTGAACTGCAGCTTAGGTGCCAGGCAGCCTTGTTCTGTATTACTTTTTCCTCTGGGTAGTAGCATTTAAGAGAAAATGGTCACTGAAGTTAATGAAGAAAATTTCCCCTTATTGCTGTGGCTTTGAATAAAGACTTGAATGTGCTAACAGCTCCACTACCTCTCTGTTAGATCATGTATATCTGGAGGACTTCAGTACATTACAGTTCAAGGGTGTGACTCAGGAGCTGTGTCAGCAAGGCACACTGTCACTGGGCAAGTCCCTTGTGCTTTCCCCAGTGGTGCAAAGGGCATCATTTACCTACCTCTCTTAAATATCAGAACATTTTTAACTTTGTGTCTTGTGTTAAAGATTGCACATCTACTCTTACTGAACTCAGCTCTAATCTTAGTCCCACAGTACCAATTGCTTTACAAAAAATAGTGGCAGGGAGCTTCTGAGAGCTTACAGTCTTTAGAGATAGAAGGAAACATTATTATAAGCTACGATGCTGAGGCAGAAAACCTGTCCAAGGTCACATGAAACCAGAGTTTTTGAATCCCAGTATAAGACCTTAGTTGGCAGACCTTGCTTGTTATCAGAGTGAAATAAGGCTAGAAATCCTGAACAGGCTGAGCAGTAGAATTTCTGTGAATAGCCAGTACACTTTGGTAATTCTCCCTTGCTCCCACATTGGTTTAACATATTTTCCACGTTGCTCTATGTTGGGACTGTGTAACTGAGTCATTTTACAAGTTAAAGCATACCAAATAGGCTCTATAAGAGTAAGAAAAATACCCTTCCTAGGCAAAATTCCATGTGCTTTAGTGAATTATGTAAAATGTGATATTTCTGTGTTTTGGTGCTGGTGAAGCTATTTATAATACAGTTTATATGATATTACTCAGACATTACTATAAGCTCTAATAGTAAAATATCATCTGAGTTATTTTTTGAGTATTTATTACAGATGTTATTTTACAGTGGTTTTGAATATTGTGAAATTAAACAAAATTATATTTCAGAGCTGGAAATTATTTACCAAGAAATGGAAGAACTAAGATGTATGTTTTTCTTCAACTTTTCCTGCAGATCTATTCTACAGTTTATATGATGCTTTTGAAGTGCCTGTGTCACATGTGGTGGGTATTTATAAGATGCTCATGCAGCTACAGTATGTAATACTCAAGTGATCAAATCTAATTAGAAAGCAAATGGACCTGTTATTGAATTATAGCAATTCTCATTTCCATGGCTTTCCTAGATTTCTCATTCTGCCTTCCTGCAATATCTGGCACAATGGTAATAAAGAGTACCTTCTGCTCCTGAATATTTGTATAAGCCCTGAATGTCTCTGAAATTCCTTCTGAATACAAAGGAAAAAAGATATTTTGGATAGTCAGATAAGCCTCAAACTTTTGTAAGAATTATGATAGAAAGATAAAACATCCTGCAAAGGTCTCTGTGTAATTTGATACAAGTGACATTATCAGCTTCTTCCATTTACTGAAACTGATGTTTATTTAACACCCAGTCCTTGCCTGTATTTTCCCCCAAGGTGAGGACACTGACTGTTGCCATTACTTTCTGGGGAATTGCAAACTCTTAGTTAATTGGCTTCGTTTAAAGTGAAGAAAAATGGATGTCCTGAGCAGAACAGTGCTGTTTGAGTGAGTAGAGTGCACAGAGCCAATACCAGTCACTAATTTAAAGGCTTCCTTAAGGGATGGCAGAGAAGGATAGAGGAGGTCAAAGAAATCCTTGAGGGCATAGAAATTGCAGAAAATGCAAGACATTTAGAGGAGATGCTGGTGAATATAATGTAGACCTGAAACCACAAACATTCAGTGTGGGTCTGTGCTGTTCCTGAGCTGGCTTCTACAGAGCAGCTTGGATGTCTGATGACCAAGGGGACATTACTAGTCCAGACACAACTTCATTTAAAGCAGCACCACACGTTGATCACAAATCCAAAGCCAGTAGACCTGAGTGACTCTGTGCAGACACACATGATTCATAATTTCCTCCTCCAACTCTAAAAGGATGGCATGTTGGACACCAGACAGGACGTGCTCTGGCTGTGCCTGGTTGGTTAGCAACAGTGGAGAGCCAGAATCTGCCCAGAGCCTCTCCACAAAGGTGACCACAGCAAGGCATGGAGTGCCTGCCCACTGAGGAAAACAAACTGGCCCATGAGAGATCCAAAAGACTTAGATTTTTCCCAGGCTTGATTGACACCTCGGGATCTCAAGTAATCTTGGCCTCCAATTTTATCACTGGTTTTGCATTGTTTTTCAGATGAAATCCTATGGTATCAAAGATTTAAAACTGATAAATGAAATCTGAAGAAATCTGAGCCTTCTTGATAAATATGGATATCCTTTTCTCTGGTTCATTTTGTAAACTCCTCGAAGCAAAGCAGTTCATAGTTAGTAAAGATATATCAGTAAAACCCATGTCCCTTGGCCTCCTGTCATTTTCATATTAACAGATTAAATTGCCCCAGCTCAGAACCAAAAAAGTTGGAACAAATGCTCTGACTTTATACTAGAGAATCAAACTGCCCCCCAGACTGGTACAACCATGCTCAAGAGAGACTCCCCTGTGCCTCAGTATTCCCAGTTTCCTTGCTAAATAGGCACGACTGCTAGCCCAGCAATTGCAAACTCACAGGAATTTGGTCAGATGTTCTTGGAGGCCAGACAAACCTATCTTGAAGGGCAGGTTCAATGCCCAGAGTTTTAATCATCCCTGGTTTAGGTTGCAGGTTTTTGACTACTGGATTGATTCTAGTTAGGTTACAAAAAATCAGGTCTTTTCACTTTTACTAAAATGTTATAGTGATGATTAATCATCATAGAATCATGGAATACTTTGGGTTGGAAGGTACCTTTAGAGGTCATCTACTCCAACCCCCCTGCAGTGAGCAGGGACATCTGCAACTAGATCAGGTTGCTCAGAGCCCCATCCAACCTGACCTGGAATGTTTCCAGGGACAGGGCACCTACCACCTCTCTGGGAAACCTGGACTAGTGTTTCACCACCCTTATTGCAAAAAATGTCTTCCTTATATCTAACCTAAATCCCCACTTTTTTAGTTTAAAATCATCACCCCTTGTCCTCTTAAGGGCCCTCTTAAAAAGATTCTTATAGAAAGATGTAAGTACTTGCAGTACTCTTTAAGTACTGAAAGGCTGCCAGAAGGTCTCCCCAAAGCCTTCTCCAGGCTGAACAATCTGGCTCTCTCAGCCTGTCCTCACAGCAGAGGTGTTCCAGACCTTCAGATCGTTTTTGTGGTCCTCCTCTGGACCTGCTCCAACAAGTCCATGTCTCTCTTGTGCTGGGGACTCCAGAGGTGGACACAATACTCCAGGTGAGGTCTCCCCAGAGGGGAGCAGAGGGGCAGAATCCCCTCTCTTGACCTGCTGGCCATGCTTGTGATGCAGCCCAGGATGGGCTTGGCTTTCTAGGCTGTGAGTTTCTCCTGTGTTTTACATGGCAGCTTTAACCCTGACTAGACCATCAGACTTTTCCCTCCTTTTTTTGCCAGACCTTTCATCAGCCGTACCAGTGTCACAGTCTTTGGATGCATATTAGCAGTGGCAGTATCTGCTGCTGGGTCACATCCCACTTTGGCATTTATTGCTAGCAATCATAGTGTGAGTTCTCTCACTTGAGAGACCATTTCTGTTTTCCGATGGTTTGCACAGAAGCAGTTGTCTCTACTGACATCTCATGGCTACACTAAGCAGCTGACTGTTTCTAAAGAAACCATTCATTTCCATACATACTGTTTTTGTATGGTTTGAAGAGCAGAGGAGACTGTCATGCTCACTAGGCTCTAGCCCCTGTATGTTATAGCCCAGAGAATCTCATCTAGAAACTGCTGATCCGGGTCAGTGACACCTCCCAGCCACTGACCATCTGCAGCTGAAATGTCAGGTGATGGGAAATGCACTGTTAGCCTGCCCTATTTAAAAAAATCCCCAAACATTCTTAAAGGTTTTTACTGCTGCTGTTCTTAGGAGATAGATGCTATAGCTATTCTTTGATGGTTACATTTTGATTAGATTAACCAGTATGATGGGTTTTTTACGTCTCTGGCATAAATGTTTAACTATTAAGTTGAAACTAATCAAATTGAACATCTGAGGATGCAAATAATAATAATTAAAAAAATAACTTTATATCATGGCTTATTTCCTGAGTATACCAGGCTATCTAAGAGGTGAACCATTGAACAGGACAGACCTCAGGATCAGTCTGAAGTCGGATCAGTCTGAAGAAATGTAAGAGTGGTTCTGCAGAAAACAGCAGGCTATATTTTTCTGTGGCTTTTAATTTATTTACTCTCTCTCAATAAAAACAAAGTCAGGAAGCTCAGCTCTCACTATGAGCTTAGCAACTTCAGTGAAATTCACCAAGATGCTGAATTTTGAAACTATGCAACAACTGCCAACCTAAAAGAGACCAAACTGTAACTTCTCACATTCATTAAATTCAGTTCTTCATTTCGTGGGAGCTGTGGCAGCATTGTCCACTCCACAGCTACAAATATACTTCTGTGTAAACTACTTAGACACATCTGAAATTCTTCCAAGCTAGATTACTGGGGTAGAGCATCTCCTGTAAAAAAAAAGTTCTTAGCTGTGGTGCAGGATCAAGTTTCTGGATTTATATGTTGGATGAACGCTATTTGGGGATAGTTCCTTCATCCCTGAACTGTAGTCCTCAGACAGGTGAACAGCAGTTGGTTAACAATCTGCAGGTATGTTGAGTCAGAAATTAGAGGGAAATGAAGAGGGATGCAATGGTGCCATACCCACCGTGACTGAAGTGGCATTGACAGATTGAAATCCCTTGTTATGCATAAGCTGCTTCCTCAGCCTATAAGAAAACCCATCTCTGTGATCTTACAGGAACCTTTCAGGTTCCACCATCACTGAGGACAAGGCACTAAAGTTAATACTTGTAAAACTGTCAGGAGGGAAGGGATATGGCACTGTAGGTAGAGAAGCTTATCATCAGTTAACAAGTTGCTGCTTATCAACCAAGCTGTCACAAATAAATGCATTTATACTCTAAAGTAATTTCCCACCATTCTTGAGAAGTAAAATGCATTTATTCAGGACACCACCTCTACAGCCTGATCCCATTCACATGATGGTTTAAGCTATTTGGTTTAATATTTCATCTGGAGCAGACCAGAGCTGATGAGCAGTGACGTATTAAAAAGCAGCATCTTAGTTGTTGTGATAGTCTTCTTATACCACTCATTTCAAGCTAGCTGAAAGCCTCCTTGGTTGGGCATGGATGGCAGGCAGTTCCCTGAAGAGCTTTGGGCTCATTATTTTACTGTTTTCTTTTTTGCCAAGGACAAGGCAAACACTTGTCATGGAAGGCTGGGATTCTCTCAGTGCAGTGCTCCCTAGGTGTTGAAAGGAATTTGTCTGCCAATAGCTGAAGAGCGTTTGCTAATGGCTTATGCTTCTGGACAGCACATCTGGCTGCTGAAGGAGCAAACATATTTCTCCATCCAGCCTGGCCTTCTCCAGTATTTATAAGCTAATGTTGTATCTAATGCCTGCAACATACAGAGAGACTGAACTCAACTGCACTGTAGAGGGGTCCCTGCTTCCACAGCCTTTTGGAGTTGGCTGCACCAGCACTGTGAAAACCCTTTGGCATCATAAACTTTTTATTGTCACAGCTCCCACTCAACTAGTATTATACAGTGAAGCATTTAATTATGCAAAAAAAAACCACTCCAAACCAAACCAAAACCCATAAAGAATTCTGTAACCATTAGACAAAATCCATAGAAGGAACAGACTTTGTAGGACTTGCAGTAACAAGTCTTTTGAGTTATCTGTCTTTTTTTTAAAAAACAATACATTGCAGTAGCCAGCAGACTTGGAACCTGTGTCTCCTTCATGTCTGTGGCAAGCTTCACGTATGACAGGACCTTGACTTGGTCTGGGGCACTTCTTATAAAATAGAAAAGTTTTACAAAAGTAAACAGGCCTGTTTCATTCAGTGAATAGACAGGTAAGAGATCTGTTTAATGCAGTGTGCAGCATAAAAGTGTAGATATTTCTTTCTCAAAACTTAAGAATAATGCAGTATTTAATGAAAACAAAAGACAAAAGAAATGGCAACAGAGTGCCCAACAGAAATCAAGATATTCACAAGCCCATCGTTTAGATTCAGATTTAAAAGTTTTCCTCATACTCAGATATTCATTGTTTAAGCTGGTACTATACTGTATGCAAACACCCAAGTCACAGGACTTCATGTGTGAGTTTCATTTTGCTGAACAGGTGACAAAACCCTCTCATCTTTACTTGAATCATTCAGTCCCCCTGATATGCATCAAGACACACTGATGTCAGTATGAAGGTACTTACACACAAGTAGCAATGAGGGTTTGAACCAGCTGCAGCTGTCCTGCAGGCGTCACTGAAATAACAGGGGCAGTCAGGCAGAATGAACACCACCACCACTGACCACGTCCTTAAGAGAACTGTTCTGCCTGACTTTTGTGGTTTGCCACAGATGAACCTGTGCGTGGAAGCTGGTGTTAATAATCCAGCTGAATAGCAAAGTCTTTGATGAATGGGCCAACTAAGAAAAAGGCATAGTACAGTTTCTTTATTCTCCTACTTTAGTGAACACTTGCTTGTCACATTAGCATGCAGAGACACATAACTAACTCTGTGCAGGGAGCTCTGCTGAGTTGGCTTCCTCTTGAAAGTAAGATTTGTAATTCCCTGTCGGAAGTCTCTGGCTCGCTGCTTGGGTAGCCAGGAGGCTGCTACACCAGCAACATAAATGAGAGAAGGGGCTGCTTCTCCTACAGATAACCAACAGAAGAACCACACTTCTGGGACCAAGCTTCTCCTGGGCACAGAGCTGCCCTTCAGAGTCTCTCTTGGGCTCACTTTCCTGCTCTCCTGTTCACCAGAAAGTCCTTTTACTCCTCCTTGGCAGTAATAGATGTGCATGGGGACCCTCTGTCACCATAACAACTGGGATATCTTGTAATTCAGACTGCCCTCTCTAACTTCAAGGGCCTCTTCCTACACACCGTCTAGAGCTCATCAATCCTTCCTGGAGTAATTCTACATTCTTTATTGGAGTAGTAACTCTCACACCCACTCATTCGAAAGCTGCTTCTCTGCCATTTTATTTCCAAAAGCCCCTTGAACCCTATACTCACCCGCTTGGGACGAGGACTGAATTTGATACAGGTAAGCTGTAGGCTTTTCAAAGACCAGCTAACCCTGTGATTAAGCCCATTGTCTTGGGTTTGTCTGTGGGAACAGTTGCCCCAAGGACTTCAGAAAATAATCCCACAGAGAGCAAACCACTCACATAGCAAATCCCCTTGTAACTCCTAATTCCTTTGGAATTCAGACAACATGACAAACATTAAAACACTAAAGGCTCTCAGAAAGCAGCATGTATCTCCAAGATGACAAAAGCATCCCCAAAAACTTATTTAGCCACTAACTTTGTGTCATTGGACTGATTGATACACATTTCTGTACTTCACCATTTTTAATGGCAGTGCTCCTACTCAATTGCTTCAGGTTAAATAAATTACTTTACTAAACCTTCCCAATAGCTCATTTAGATAATGAATCGTATTAATTTGATTTTCTTTCATTAGGTGCAGAGATTTCAGCCTGCATTGTCGGTTGCAACCCATACAAACACTGCAAGTCGGTATAAATAGTTTCTACTAATTTGGTTAAAAAATGTTATTACCCTCTAAATAGCACTATTAGGTGAAAATAAGGATACAGTATAAATTAGTGCTTGAAATGGGTTTTGCAATACACATAATCATAACTTGGCATTTCATCAAACTCATTTATAAACTGTTGCCCTGACATGGGTGCCAAACTAGCTGGTAGCTATTCATGTGAATGTAATTCTCCCGTACAGAAGCAGTCGCTGTGATAGCAGCATTCCCGGCCCTGTGACGCTGTGTTGTGCCCGAGCAGCCACTGCATGTCACTGTTGTTCCACAGAGAAGCATCAAAAGAAACTCGTTTCTCTGAGCAGGCAGCAGGACTTGGAGAGTCTCTTTGCCTTTTCAATCGAGGGAAGAAAAAGTGCTACAAGCCAAGGGATGGAGTTTACTGAAGTCAAAGGGCATTTTTTTTCCCCAGGACTGAAGAGAGGTCATACCTGTTGTTCTGCTTTTTCGTTTGCCTGTGCAAAAGGGCTTTATCCATCTTTTCTCTTTAAAGGTGTAAAAAGAGAACGGTCATTAGCCAGAGACAGACCCAACGATCCTGAGGGAATTGCCTGCTCTTCACAGGCACTGTATGAACGGTGACAAATCACTAAACCGCTTGATGCTCAAGTGCTGCAGCAATGACGCCATACCCTGGCTCAGAGTGTTCTTGTGAGTACTGAAATCAAAGACATGAGATACTCAGACGTAGCTCGTCATGTACACCTTCTTGGGTTGGGAGCGTTTATTCCTTTCAAGTGAGGGGGAAATTTTAGTGCCTTGTGTTGGTATTTTAGAAATAAAAGAGCTTGAGAATTTGGCATGATTGTTAAGCCTAAAAGGTAGTTACACCCAGTTTTTCTAGAAACATGACACTTCCAGGAAAGCTTTGTTGACAGCTATGTCACATAAACTCACTAGCACTCAGCTCCTCCTTCCAGAGCCCGCCACTAAAAATACATTCCCAGTTCCTCACATGACATTTTTTCCCAGGTTTTCAGCAATTGGCACATTGTCTGAGTGCAGTGGGGAGGCTTATTCTTTTTTCAATAAAGTTTCATACAAAATAATTTAAGATCCATGAACCTGCTAGTAAAAACAGTTCTGGTAGAGGGTAGGAAGGAAGAAGCTGAAGGATAAAATAAGAAATAAAAAACCATGAGAAGATTTTGAGCTGAACTAACAATAGAAGAGATATAGAAACTTAACAGAAAATGATTTATCAGGTAGCCACCATATAGGATCACCCATAGCACTCAATGCACTGAGAGCAATAGTTCCCTATCCATGGGCTTCCATGCTGTTCTTGCAGCACATCAGTGACAGGTGGCTGTGCTTACCAGCTCCTGCTGCTGCAGCCCACCTTGGCTGCCATTGGCATATCAATTCATCACGTGGCTGCCAATCTGGGGGTCTGGGATCGTAAGAAGGAAGTGGCACTTCAGCTGCAGGTGACACTGATGTGCCATGTAAACATACTCAGGCCAGGTTTACTCACCTAGCTGCCATTTCAGCCCCAAAGCTGAGGGACAGATTTCAGAGTGGAGTACCTGTGTTCCTGCCAGCGTTGTGTGGTGCGCGATGACTCCCCTGCCACCGTGTTTTTCCTGATATTGCTGTCCTGATTTATGATGATTACAGTTATTTCACAGCTGCTTTCCCACATCTCCAGTCTGCAGAAGAGACAGGACCTGAGAAAAGCATTTTCTTCCCTAGTACCCTGCTAGAGGTAGCAGGGATCAGATGCCAACTGTATAAGGCTTGAGCCCTGGCATTGCCCACGCTGGGAACGCTTGCACAGACAGAAATACCTGCATCTCTCTGGCTGTATGGAGAAGCTGATCCACTGCATGCTCAACCTGTGTGCTGCTGGTGTAGATCCTGTCTCACAGAAAGGAAGAAAATTCTGAAAAGAAATTACCCTGCAACCTCCAGCCATGATCTTAATCCTTTGAGAGGCCTAAAATCAGACCAGAATTCTTCATGCAGCACAAGACCAAGGAGTTTTGTTTCTGAGGTTACGAAACCCATGTTTATTTCATAAGCCCAGATCCACAAACATGAGAGGAGAAGAGATCATACTGCCAGAGGGAAGGAAACCCTTTCCTAAAGCAAATGACTGGGCTGTAACACTGCATCCTACTGAGACAGGGATGATTTATAAAAGAGAAAACATACATGCCTTGGCGATCAAAACAGTTGCCTCAAGATTGCTGAGCTGAGTGTAGAAGTGAAGGGACAAAGAAGTGAATCAAAGTCTGGAATCGAAGGCAGAGGGCTGAAAATGCCGTCCTCCTTCAGACTTTGAGAGGAAATAGTATTACCTTTGCCTGCAACTTCAGTTCTCTATTTTGTGTATTATTCCTGTGCTGCTAAGAGATGTGTAATTTCAGATGTCTTGGTCTCTATCTCATGGTAGCATGCCTTGGTCAAGATGGTCCCTGTTGCTGTACTGCCCGAAGTAACCTTGACCCGTAGCTGTTTTCATCTTTACATATAACAGATGAACGAAATCTGACAAAAACAAAGGGCCAGATTCTTCTCTCAAGCAGAAGCCTTGGCAGAGAAAGTGGGGCCTTGGGTAGTCACAACTGCTGAGTAGTGATGTCCTGGTGCCCACTGGCTCTTGGGCCTAACTGACTGCAAGTTCATTCCCCAGGCAGGGCTGAGGAGGAGCTGTGCTTCACCTTGCCCGCTGGCTGAGCTGAGAATTATCATTTAAATCAGTAATACTTGATTTTTACTGGCCAAAAATTTTAGCAGAGACGTTGCTGGTGCAGTTTTTACCAAGGTAGCTCTGAACAGGTTCAAATTCTTTGTGTG
>NW_008622405.1:19677-50758 GCF_000691845.1 Merops nubicus | reverse complement strand
GTGTTGAAGGGTGGGAGCCACAGAAGCCACGTCTGGCTCTGACCTAACACCACAAATTGTTATTGTCTGTATAATTGCAGGATTTGTTTTTGTTTTGTTTGCTGCATGAGCCCACATGGAAGCTTGAGAATCTATTTGCAGACCCAGTTATCTAAAGCTTTTCAGCATACATGCTTGTAGGTCCAGCTTTGTATTATTTAGAGCTTTTGCTTGTTATTTTAGGTTTAATGTGTTTGCTCTCTTGATGGCTCCGTCAATATACATTCTGCGCTGAAAAAGTTAAGTGTCAATATATAAAAAAAAGATAGGGCCAAAAATACCTATCCAGGGTTTGGAGATGGAAGGCAAATTGCAGGTTTGCCAATAGCGTGTTTGGGAGCATTTTTAATAGTGAATCACTTGATACTAGCTATTGTAAATATTGGTTTAAAGGTGCTATAAAATTGATGGTGCACAGTTAAACCTTCCTCCAAATCCTGATCTATTTATGCTGCCTCACTTAGAGTCAGATCCAAAGACTGCTGAAGGTAATAGGTGTCTTTACCAAGTCGTTAACAAGCACAGTATAGTTTCAGCAAATGCACGGAATCTGGCAGTAGGAGCACAGTACGTTTTCTTACAGTTTTTGTTAAATTAAGCATACTATACTTCAGAACATGCCTTGCTTTTTTACTTTTTTTATGTGACAGCAGAGAAAAATGGCATAGTGGCATTCAGAGAAGAATATCACTCTCTACCTTAGCTGCACTGCTTTTTGTGATGTAAGGTTAGAAAATGAAAGCAATATTCAGCTCCCACCACAAATCATAGTGTGGGCCATGGTGACTGAGCTCTGAATCCTGAGCAGACCAGGACTGAATATTATTCTGAGTAGCAGTTGGGTGAGGTTTGCTGTTCCTGCAGAGTCCTTCACTGAATGCTGCGTCTGATCAGAGTAAAACATTTGAGCTGCAGTGCCAAAACAGGGAACCTGAAAAATGGTTAATGTAACTTCTACCCAGTCCAGCTCTCACTCTGCAACTTGAAGGAATTTTTTATCATTTTGGCCCCAGTCTCTACAAAATCTTATTTCACTTCTCAGAGGTATGTAACCATCCCAATATCTGTATATTAGATTTGAGTCCTAACTTAGAACCAATGAATTATTGAGGGATGGATTTCATAAAAGGCTTAACATCATCAGCACAGCACAGCACAGTGATATTTTCCAAGGGTTTAATGTACTGGTTGTATATGGAGGAGTCTGGCCGGTACTGTCCTAACACCAGCTTCTGGTTTTTGTTTTTGTTTTCATGTAGATACCTAAGTGGAAGGAAAGGTTTAATGTATGGTGAGCACCTTAAAATCTGGATGAAAAAGTGCTGAAGAATAAATGGAAATTCATGCTTCACAGGTAAATCAAGAGTTTTGCTGTTGTTGACCTGAGAGGAACTGGCATAGTAGGTTTGGAGAGCTTTGAGTGAAAACCCCTTTCTCAGCCTTGCAAAGACAAGTACTCAATTCAGCCCAAACCTTAAGACATCATGATGCTTGCCTGGAGTATTAGTATACCTGAACTCCACATGGAGAAAGGAATTAATGAGGAAGAAAATCCAACAGGCGAGTTACTCATGCTCATTTGCTTTTGGGGTAGCTGTCTATTGTAGTACATCTGCAGGTTTGCCCTTGTCTGCCCATTTTTTTCCCCATCCTTTTCCCAGGGAGTAAAGTGAAAACAATTCTGCTGTGGGCAATTCTGGAACCTGTCTGGTTCTTCACCTGTGGTTTCCATCACAAAGAAAACGGTGATTAAGGGTGACAGGGCCCTTAGGAGACTGGAAGGTGAGCTGGCAGCTGGAGAAGGAAATGACAGGCCTCTGGAAGGATCTGTTCCTGCAGAACAGGTGCCGGCAGTCGCAGGGAAGGCGATGCCTCAAAGTTTCAGTGCTCCAGGCAGCACTGAGAGGGGAAGATGTGTTTGCAAAAGGGCACGTTCACTCAGTTAGGGAGTGCATGTGTTGTGCTAAATGTCCTTAAATCCCTCTGGTAATGCAGCCGTCTGCAACAATAAATAGCAAATAACTGTTGTCTCCTCTGGGACTACAGCTATCGTGCCTCCAAGTAGGAGTCATCCTGCTCTGTGTTGAGGGGTAAGAGACCATACACTTACTGTGAGTTCTGGGTAAAACCACTGAAACACATAATTTAACCTGAAATCTTAGATTGCTTCTGTTTACACAGTTTTGCGTGAAAGCAATAATAACACTTTACAGATCCTAAGCAGCCAACTCCCCAATTATTCCAGGTTTAGAAACACCTGGTAGGTAAGAAATGTTTAGTTAGTACTGAAAAATGGTTTTGTTTTTCTGTCTTTCCATTCCACTTCCTGGCCCCTTTTTTCCAGGGACATTCTCATTTAAAATTTCCCCCTGAGTAAAGATAAAATTGAAAGTCCCTCATGGTGCAATTTTTGGCATTGGTAGGAGTATGAGAAAATGGATAGATCAGGTGACAAGGGAGGAATCAAGCAGATTATGCACATCCATAATCTTTTATAAGTGAGCAGCAGCTCACTCTCCTTGTTTTCAAATCTTCATGGTTATGTCTGGAAAAGAGGGTAACAGAGCATCTAATAATAGTGAAGGGTTTTAAAAGCCAAACGAAGGCACTCAGTGTCTTGAAGTATTTTGCAAGTGTGAGCATAGCTGTAGTTCATGACTCATCTGTAAGGTAGCTATCAGTATTTCTCTTGTTGAGATCAGGGAAATGGCATCCAGGGAGATCAAGAAACTCAGATAAGTAGCACACATTGAAAGATCGATGGTGATTAAAACGAACAAAAAAATTAGTAGCAAATTATATTGTTACTTCAGCTCACTGCCTAAAATGATTGGACTAGCATCCAAAAAAATCCAGGACCATATTTCACATCAAAATGCACAGAACCAGAACACCCCAAGGAAAGACATAGGTAGTTCAGAGGCTGCAAAGAACACTGAGGTTTTCTGAGCCAATCACAAATCTCAGGCGAGGCTCAAATGTGGTAAAACATTTAGAAGCCCTCCAAAAGCTAACGTTCTTCCCCTCTGCAATGCCCATGCCCAGTTATTTGACAGTTTTTTTCACACATGAACTGATATCTCTCTCCTAAATCTGGGAAAAGCATTCAGCAATGTAGATACCTGCTACCTGCTTGCTGTTTTCCAAACAGATGCTTAAACCCTCAAAAGGTTGCAGTGATATAAAATTTTAATGGGAACATACTGATTTCCATGGTTTTGAAGATGTTTAGAAAGGCAAAACTTGTTAGATTAATTCCTAGTGAAGAATGTATAGCTGATCACTGAGCTATGGTATACTATGAAAGGTCCAGGAGAAGCCTGTCAGTTAAATGCTGAGTTTTGCAGTGAGTTTGGTGAAGGACAAAACTTGTCTTCCTAGAAGATGGTAAAACTTTCTAAGGCCTGAAAAGACCTTGGATTATGCTAATTATCTGTGTCCTTCTCAAAAAAAGAAAGGATTTGCTTTTAGAGTCTTGAGCTCTCGAATCACATCCTGGATATCAGTTCTAGATAACAGTCACAGACTGTGGTGAGTGGGACTTAGGGCTGCTGTGCACTGCGTTGATGTAGTACATGCAAAACTTACAAATCTAAAATCAGGATTTAGCAGCTCATCAATAGAAAGGCCAAAGCCTACCCAGTATCGTTTCTCTTTCTTCCACAAGAGAAGTGAAAAATGGTTTCCTTCTGGCTAGAATGTGTCGTATCCACTGCCATGTTCTTCTCAGACAGACACGTAACCCATAACTTCTTCCTCTCTGTGGAACCTTGAAGGGGACATTCTTTCTACTAACTGCTGCCAGGACTGGATTTCCTAAATGAGCCCTTCATCTTTTATGAGGGTGCTTTTGTCTGTAGTTGTATGGAAGCACTGAGCATTTGTTTCTTCATCATACCTTCTAATAGCTTGCAGTCAGCCGGCAGATCCACCTTGTGCCAAAAGTCAGTCACAGAATCGTTCCATTCCAGAGAGTGCTGCCAAGAATTCCTTTTCTATCTGTCCCCTTTCTCTATTTGTCAAGGCATTTGGAGCCAGTGCTTTGGCTCCTGATGTGCACCACTGTAACTCCCAGTCTTCCTTCTGCTCTGGCACTCTGAGCTCTGTCCTCTGCACTTAACCAGCAGCAAGCTGCAGTGTTGCCTCTTCTCTGCAGGCTCACTCCTCCATAGCCTGATGAGTGTGACTTGCTGCATTCTCATGGTTTCCTGTGGGATCTGTTTCTAATTCCAGCTTATCCTTTAGTTCTTCACATTCTTTCACGAAATTTTGCCTTACAGTTAGAAAACATTTAGTTTATGTGATGTGTAGTGCTGAGCTTGACTTTCTCCTTCCCCCTGGAGAAATGTTGGTGCTACACTAACATCAGCCAAGCTTACCTGTCTATGCAATGCTTCTGTTAAGTACTTTGAAGTATCAACAATAACATCTCTTCCTTTTCATAGCTACTGACTGGTAACTTCTGTTTATTCACTGGGCTCAGCACTGTTCTATACCTTTCCAACATCTGGTTACATTTTTCCAGCTCAACACTGCTATTTATCCCTGCTGCTTGCATCTTATTGAGCTGGAATTGAAGTGGTCATTGTCTTATTAACACAGCTGAAAAAAATGGCAGTGAAATGACTGACAGTCTTCTTAGTAGCCTATGTATACTGAACATTTTCAGATTTCTTCACAGGCCCCTCTACCTGGGTCCACAGAAAAGGCTTTTGAGGAGGGTTGTGCTTTCTTCTGGGATTCAAGATGCAACAGGAGGCAGAGAGGGGCCACAGACTACACCCAGAGATTTTTTTTCTGACCACATAGGCTGTCAACTGTTTGATTCTTCTCAGGCTTCTGAAAACATCTCATTTACAAGGGGCGTGCTGAGAGGCTTTGCATAGGTATTAGCATAGTCAGTTCCTTTACAAGAACATGACATCTGTCTTTCCCTCCCATGTCCTCCTTGTCTTTCTGCTGATCACTTAAACTCTGCAGAATCACTTTCTGTTTTCAGCTTTTTCCATTATTTTTGCACATACCTTTCACCTCCTGTCCTGGTCTCATCCAAGCTGCTTGCCTTTGCACTTTCTGTGGCATCTTTCTCCACTTCCTTTCACTGTTACATGTCAGTGTTTATCTAATTGTTCTTTATTTCTTATAAAATTTTAATTCTCTCTGTGCTTTGCATTTAGTCTTCTTCACTTCTGTTATAACTCATGAGGTTCTGAACTACATAGGCCTCAAAAATCTTACAAAAGGGATTAAATTCTATCCACAGTATGATTAAAATCAGATGAGAACTGAATATTGTACTGTTTGAATATAAATGGCTTGACAATGGTATTAAAGAGATCAGTTATGTCTCAAAGCACTTTAATCAGTGTTACAGTTTGGAAAGAGAGTGATCATACAAGAAGGTTCAGAGGTGCATGTGTCTGTATGTACACATACACCTATGGACATACACACAGAAATAAAACACGTGCAGTAGGCACAGCTGAGCCAGCTGTTAGACCAATGAGTGTCAGACAATTTCCTGAAGGTTTACTGTGCACTGGAGTATCCACACAGACAGCTGTTCACATCTGTGTGCTGCCTGCAACCTGCACCTCTGCTATATGCACATACTTCCTGGTAAGCAAGAGGTCTGTTACGTGCAAAAGAGGAAACAAAGACTTGGTGAATTTTTTTATAGTTCTGCTTTGCTTTTCAGAGTTAATTCTTTTTAAAATAGGCCAATTTACAATGTTTCAGGATATCAGAGCCCATTTTAGAATCAAAAGGGGTTTGATTTTCCAGTACCTGCAATTGTTGGTCAAGGCAAGGCAGGTAGGTAGCCTCCAAAACCAGCCCTCCCTCAGGGGTGTATAACTCTTCACAGGTGCCCACACGCTAAAAATCAGTGAAATAGATGTGCACATAAGTATTATTTAATGTCTTATTTTAATGGGCAAGAACAGTTTCTGTCCTTTAAAACACAGGGACAAACCACTCATTTTCCTTTCGTTATTCACTGAGCGGTTGTTTTATTGTAGTCTGCAGGGAGGATGTTACTACAGACACAGGGGCTGGTCGGATGTTTGCAGTATTGATGTATTTAAGAGGTCAAGCAAGGTGTTTAGTTTAATAAAAATGGAGTTTATTATTCAGTTTTATTTAGCTGTCTTTCATATAGCTCTCAAAATCCTGTTTTTTTCTGCTCCACCATGTTTAAGATCAGAACAAAAGAGAAGAATCTAATCTAGTTTCATAAGGCTTCCAAAACATGGAGATCAACAACAATGGGATGAGATGTAGCCAGAAAGGAATTAATTAGTCATGTACATAAGGAAAAGTAAACTCCATCCTCCTTGTTTTCTTTGGCCAGATGCTGGTTTCCAGGATCAGTGGCAGGAAGATAATAAGTCTCGATCCTCCCATATTTTCATCAAAGAGCTTTTCCAAATATTTTATGTTGATTTCCCCTTATGCATAAGCAGTTATACAGTTGACTTGCCTAATGTCTATATTAATTTTGGTCCATTTTTAATTAGCAGATAGCTAATTAACGTAGTATAAGGTTATCTTGTTAAATGTTAATTGGATATGTAAACAATCTTTACAAGCTAATATACAGAGGAAAAATATGTAATTCGCATTTGTTGCCTGTGTCATTCTGAATTAATTACATGACAGCCAGATTTATCCCTTCCCAACTTGAGAACCCTCAATAAGAACTCTTTAAAGAATCAATTGATACTTAATTAATATGTACTGGCTGTCCTATTTAATTTAGATTAGTTCTTGCAGCAAGTTCCAGCGTTGCTGAGAGCCGCAGCATTCCCCCTGTGGTGGAGCATTTTCTGCAGAGAGCACACGAGGGTGCTGTGAGGAAAGGCTTGGTGCTGCTGGCCCCTATTTCACAACTGGGCGCACAGCCTCCTCCTTTCTTCTTATCAAAAACAAAAACTGCCCACACGGAAATCTTTATGAAAGTTGCATGTACTCTGCTGTATCTCATTCCGCAGGGCTTCATATTGCTCAGGGCTCTGTGATAGCTCCCTACCTGGATGGTGTTTATTACATTAGATGATGAGGTCAGTAACCTTCTCCCCCGATCAGGTAGGGAGCGAGGTCCACATTCCTTCACTCCCCTTTTATGTTATCTTCATAACATCCACTGATGAGATTCGTGTAGATTTAGCTCATTGTTTCAGTGCATTGATATTCCTAGCTACAAGAGAACAGCATGATTGAGTCCCCGAGGGGCTGAATTCTGGGATGGATGCATGGCAACAACGTTCACGTATAATTTATTATGTGTATGAAATCCTTAACATCAGCAGAATGGTCGCAGAGTTTGCCTTTCCTTTCATCACACAATAAGGCTGTTAATGAATAAGAAACGACTCTGCGTGATGCAGTTTAACACATTCTATGCCCAAGCAGCAGCAGCTGGGATCTGAACAGTTTCTCTCTTTGCCCAGACACATGCTCTCTGTACCTTTGCTGCAAAGGATCATTGTGTTAATTTTTGAATGATTTTATCTCCAGTGATCCCAAATCACTTTATAAATAACAATTAAGTATCACTGCACTTGGGTGATACAAGTGTTACAGGCAGGTTAACTGAAAGACAGAGGTGAAGGCCCTTGCTTAAAGCCACAATGTGATATAATAGCTCCCAAGAGCTCTGACTCTGAGTTTCTCCTTCTAAACACAAGATCAGACTTCCTTTCTCAGGTAGCTGCACTGACTGACCTCTGTCCAGACAGGCGATCTGTCATCGTAAGGAAGATAAAACCCCCTGAATTCAGGCTGGACCCTGTGAGTAAGGGCCTGGTCTGACGCTCTGAGGTCAATCCAAAAGATCCCTTTTACCCTTAGGTGATACTGGAATGACAAATGGTGAAGATTAAAGGGTCTGATTTTCATAGGTGCATAGACTCTGGGCTTGCCAGTAACTTCAGGAGGAGTTTCAAATGTTTAACCTTCCTAGAACCACATCTGGAGGCTTGCCCATGGTGACACAGCCAGCATTTTGCAGTGCTCTGGCAGCAGCAAATTTGTCCAACTGTCTTGTCTCCGAGTGTGCTGGTGCTCAAAAAGCTGTTCTCTCAGGTTGAAGCAGCTGAAAGAATCTGAATACATTGTATGGTAATCATTAAATACCAGTTTTCTACTGGGTATAAGCAGAACACCTATTTTTAGTTGAAAAGCTGCTGTTAGGTTACACGATATCTTTTATGGCTGAAGTAATGCAGCAAGCTGGCACAAACCAAATGGTACTTGACTGTTTGCAAATTGAGCGTCAACACACAAACAGCAGGTGGTCACTCAGCTCTAGACTTTCATGCCGATTGTTATAATAATAGCTACAGTAATAATACTAAATAAATAACATTCAGCAATCTATGTGGGTTTTTTCATGTGCGTTTAGAATACTCAAGATCCACTTTTACAATTCATGCTCAGACAATTATTACCTGCAGCTTTATTTTTACCATCATTTTCTCTATTTTCCTATTGTTGAAAGTGAGGACTAGTGTCCCTGTAGTAAAGCCCTTCAGATAGATACTATCCTGGAGCTCCAAGGTGCCTTTTTATTGTACATGACTGCTGCATCAAGTTTTGTCTTGAGTGAATTTTTTAGTCTCGTAAATCCTAAAAGTAGGAACATGTGACCCGATTTGAAACATCTAGGAATCATAAAAAAAAATTCTAAAATAGGCATGTGTGACAGCAGTATTCTTACTGCATTTCTCCTAGCTTCACTGAACATCATTAACTGGTCTAGTTAGCTTCCCTGTGTCCATCTCTCTGGGCAAGGGGAAGAACTGAACAGTCATTCACTTTTGGAGCATTTATGATACCGTGTCTGTGCAGATACATGTGAAGAATTCAGATTATCTTGTAGCAGCCAGAAATTTTAAACTGGAAACTAGAAGTTAGGCTAAGAAAATCTCCTGGTGTCCAGAAATGGTGAAAACTTGCAGATACCAATCACCATTGGCCTACCTCCTTATTATTGCCACCAACATTATCATTGTTATTACTATTACCTGTAGCCAAACTTCTACTTTCTTGTCCCTACTGAAGAACATTAGTGACTGTGAGGACTACTTGTGGAAGAAGGAGCTAACTGATAGAGAGATGGCCCAGCCTGTCCCTGGATCAGGCTGAGTGCAGGTTTCATAGCTCTCACTATTAGGCCCTTAAAATGTCTGTTATATTTACTGTGAGAAGGGTTTGCCTCAGTTTTTCTAACAGGACACTGGGAACATATCAGTTACAGACAACAGACTTGGGTCCCTGTGTGACAGTTCCTACGTTCTTGTCAGACTCCCATCCTTGCTGATGGTGACGTGCACTAGCACTGTCTGGTGCAGGAGGATCCAACAATGTAATAGCATCAACTGCTTGGTTAAGTCCACCCATGTGGTGAGGGTGACACTGGTGCAGGATGAAAGGTCTGAGATAAATGGCAACTTAGATGTAGAAGCAATAAAAAAAAGCTGATGAAGGGAAAAAGAGTCGTGTGCGTCTGGAGGAAGGAGGTGAAACCGAAAGTGAAAATGAAACAAACAGGCTTTATCTCAACAAAATTTAGTTTTATGTGTACAGTAGTATTTATCTTGTGCATAAAAGCCCTCCCAGGGGTGCAACAAGCCATACCCGAGAGTAATGCAACACCTAATTATCACTATTAGAAAGGAATGAAACACAGTGTTAATGCCGAACATATAAAGCAGATACAAAGTTTAATTTTTCATCATTTTCAGTGCATTCCCATGAAATTTCAGATCCCCAGAAGCAAGAAATACACAAATGCAGCCTTACAAATACAACACAGCAGTTATCTTCTGCTAGAAACAGGCTAACCTTCATCAGAATAACCTGGTTACCTAAAGTGTAATTACAGGAGATCTCTGACTAATGACTATCTACAAATACATTCCAAATATTTTTGGTGGAGCAAAAGAGAAGAGATGGTATTGAAACATTCCAATGTTGTCTGAACTATTTGAAGCTACATTACCCTGATCAACTGACATTTAGAAGCAACACAGAATAGGATAATACTGGATTTCTAATCTGAGGCCTTGAAACATGAAGAATCCAAGGTGAAGTTCCAGAGGCCGTGAACAGGACACATCCTCATGTGGCACAACTGCTGCCTCTGCATGCACCTGATGGGCATAAGGAGCACTTGGCAGCAATGCAAACAAGCTGCTGGAAAGCAGGGAAAGCATGAAGAAGAGTTAGGGACCACTCTTGCAAGTAGATGTCATGTGGTTCCAGATTATCAGCACGCCTGGGAAAGAAGCAGGCGTTGTACTGTTACAGGTGTAACGTGCAGGGAGATTGCCAGAACTGCTCTCAAAGAACTGCAATTCCCTCAACTGACAACCCCAAACATCATACAAATACTTAAAGTGAAGCATTAAACAGGGTCTTGTCGGCTGAGTGGCATGTCTGTTAAGCCTTCTAAAGCAACACGATCAACTACTGTCAGAAAATTCAGATTCATATTTGTGTCAACATTTGTGCTCTCCAGTGTCAGCTGAGATATCCTCTTCTATACTTGTCTCCTGAAATGATTAGTAGACCTTGGGAGAGTGAAAGCTATTTTTGTGAGCAGCTGGTTCTGATATCGTAAAATGAATCCACTCTGCATTCCTCTCAAATCTGGTGACAGGTGGAATTTTAATCAACAATGGCTGACATTTCATGGAGAAGGGGAAAAAGTAGGGACTCTACACAGAAGGCTGCATTTTTCAAAGGCACTTCAATCTCTGTGGCAGAGATGGAGCCACAGTGCTCACGTAAATCCCTCATTTTAGTCTAGCAGTTTGTTCCAGGAGGTGGGAGGTGTGTTGCTTGCCTAGTCTCGACATAAGAGCCCGGCCAGGCCATTGGATTTGGTCCTTGCCTCCAGAAGATAACGTGGAGTGGGGCTAGCACAGGAGCTGGGCTGGAGGCACACCAGCACTTGTGTGTGCAAAGCTGTGTGAGCAGATTTGGTGGGGCTGATATTGCAGACCTACCACCACCCATTCAACACGGTCTTCAGAGCACAACACTGGTTTGGGGACACTTCTGGGGTTAAAGCACACAGAGGGCTAGTCAGAATGAGCTGGGTGCAGGCAGGACCTGATGCTGGAGAGGGGCAGAAGCTGCTCCTGTTTGGGAAGGGAGGCTGTGTGGCCATGGGAGTGCAGCACAAGCCTGGGCTCCCTCCCTAGTGCTAATGAGGGAAGAGCCACGCTCCTTGTGCCTGCTTTACTGGCTGTGACAACACAGAAGCTCTTTAAGTGGAATTAAAAGCCCTTCCTGCCCTTAATATGCGTGAGAACAAAATGTTTCTTCAGCAAGATACTCTCATTTTGTGGAACTTCAAAGAAAGCTCAAACTCTCTGTTTCTTCACGAATAACCCAGTTTGAGTATTATAATATTAATAAATGTATTAGAACTATTTTTAAGTAAGCAAAAACTGGATGATAGTCATCCAAATTAATGAAGGGTATGAACTTAAAATTGGTTATGTAAACTGCACTAAATCCCTGCACAGATTTAATGATTTAAATTCAAATTTAATTTAGATTTAACTCAAACACTAACTTGAATTAAAGCCACTTTAAGTCCAAATGAGACTGCCCAGAATGGGCTTTAGTATAGGTTAACAAATCTGCTCTGTGCAAAGATTTTCTTAAACTGCGTTATTTTTCCTTAATGCCATTAAGTCTGTAGATTGAATATGCTGGGCTCTGAAAGAGAGACCACGTTTGGAAGTAGACAATGACTCACCAAAGTGCATAAGCAGCCCCCAGCTATAAGTATAGGAGAAAACTCACATTTTTTCGGCTAATTAAATCCCTCAAAGAGAGCTTTTGTCTTGCACCTTTGGAAAGAAATGGAATTCCTTTCTCTGGTGTGCAGGACAGCGGACTGAGGCCTTGAGTCTCCCCCTTTTACCAGTTTGCTCTCCCATAGGGGCAGAACTGAAAATGAAAGAAAGGTCCCAGCTTACTGACTCCCTTTAGTTGGAGTCCCTTAAAAAAAACCAAACAAACCAACCAAGGGAAAGCTTGGCTGTTGCAAAGAAAATGGAAGCTCCAGGTTTTCCTCTGTTGCAAGACATTTGTTTCTCTTACTGAAATCTCTGGATTTACCACAGCGTTTTCTCACACAGACTCCGAGTCCCCTGGCCAGGGAAGGTCCAGGGTATTTCCATCTGGGTCCAGGCTGGTGGGAGCAGCAGAGCTGAGTGCTCCACACCTGGCACACTGCACCCAGTTCTGCCTCTGCAGCTACCAGGCAGGTGTGGGCCCGGTTTGTTCCGTGCTGGAGATGGAGCACTGCCCAAGGGGCCAGGGCCAGCCGCAGCCACTTGCTGCTGTTTGGCCGGGCCCACCCGCAGCCACTTGCTGCTGTTTGCCCAACAGCCCAACCCTGGGGCACAGCTGAGCCCTCAGAGGTGCTGGGGCCACCTCCGGGAGAACAGGTTTAGTGCTGCCTGGCTAGGTGCTGGGGCAGGAGGCTCACCTGTACCCCCGAGGAGAACGTGGTGGGGCAGCAGAGAAGCGTGGGGCAGAAGGAACAGCAGGGGGGAGCTGCTATGGGCTGGCCCCTAGTCCCCATCGCCTTGTGCAGCAGCACAAGGACAGTGGGTGCAGGAGTCCAGGAAGAAGAAGTGAAGCTGAGGTCAGTGAAAAAGGGGGGTTAGGGGATGTGTGTGTGTGTTTTAGTTTTGTCTTTGTTTCTCACAACCCTACTCTGTTTTGAATTGGTGTTAGATTAATGTTCCTCAAGTGAAGCCTGCTTTGCCTGTAGTGGTAGAATCATAGGATGTCTGGGCTGGAAAGGACCTCCAAAGGTCATCCATCTAATCCAACCCCCTCGCCATAAGCAGGGACATCTCCAACTAGATCAAGCTGCTTAGAACTTCATCCAGCCTGATCTTGAATGTCCCCAGGGATGGGGCCTCCACCACCTGTCTGGGCAACCTATTCCAGTGGTCTGTCACCCTCATATTGAAGAACTTTTTCCTAACATCTAACCTAAATCTGCCTTTTTCTAACTTAAAGCCATTACCCCTTGTCCTGTCAGTACAAACCCTTGTGAATAGTCTCTTTCCTGCATTCTTGTAGGCTCCTTTCAGGTACTGGAAGGTTGTTATGTGGTCCCCCCCGAGACAATTGGTAATTGATCTCCCTTCTTTATCTTGACCCATGGATTTTCCATCTTGTTTTCATGTGCTGGCCTGTTGGGAGGGGGAGTGTCAGAGTGGCTGTTTGGGCACCTGGCGAAGGTCAGCTTGCTTCTGGGTCTTTACCTTGGCTAGATCGGTGTATGTTTGAAGACGTGCTGTGAAAACTGGTGGTGTTGAAACACAGTCTAGACTTCTGTTTAAAGTTCTTTAAAACACACTGTTTAAACTTCTGTCTTGTATCAAAGATATTGACTACTGCTCAGACAGACATCTAGAATGTCTTCATGAGGCATCTGGGGGGTTGGCTACATCTAGCTGGGTGTCTTGTCTGCTGTGGACCACTCAGCTCAAGTGGGTGCCACCTCCCACTGTTCCAGTGCCATCACCTCCCTCAGCTGAGTCTAATCAAAATGGGAATGACAACAAGAGATGGAAAGGATCCATCTAAATTACAAGTTCACCCCTCCTGGGCAATGGGGGATGTAAGAACTTCCTCTCTTCTGGAGAGGGTTTTGCTTGAAGTGTCTGGGGTCAGAACACAGGCTGGCTCGGGTGCCTCTGCAAGCTGCCAGCCCTGAGCAGGCTGGGTTTCTCTTTATGAAAGCACATGGTGAAGTCTAGCTTAATGGTACGTGTTAAGCAAGAACATCTGCTTATGAAGAGATAGATATGCTGAAACATTTACTGATGTTTTGCTTCCTCCCCTTGTGTCACCCGAAATCTATCATCTCACTATGCTATCCCTGCACAGTCCTGCTTGCAAATCTAGGGAAGCAGGGCAGTGGTGCACAGCTTTTAGAAAATGATTAGTGATCTGTCAGGCTAATGTCTAAACATGGGCACTGACTCAGATGTGTTACCTATAAATCTGTTCATCAGCAGCTGAGGAACATATGTGCCTCCTCTTCCTTAAACATAAAAACATTAATTACATTATATTGTACCACAGTAATGGGCATCGTTGTGACAGAGGCTTGCCAAAACTTTAATTTTAACCGTAAATCTGGAGGGTCTGAGATGGCAATTCAAGCTGCTTTAAAAGATGAAGATAAAGATGAAGTTGGATGTGTAGAAGCAGGATTTGATGGGGTAGGAAGGACAGCTTGGAGAATTAGCATAGACTGGCTGAAACACTTGAGACTAAGATAATAAACCCACAGTCTTCCCAGGACAAGGGACAGGAGGGAACAAATTGCAATTCAGCAGCAGCTTCTCTTCTTTCTGCACTAGTTGTGGAATAAAATGATTTCTTCTCCCCTACTATTGGCTCTTGGCTTTCTACTGTTTGGTTTTGCTGTCCTTTCTTTTCTCTTGGCTGGTGTAATCTCATCAGAGGCAATACTGAACAAGCAGCCCTTGGTGTCCTTTCTCTGGCTGGATTTTTGTTGTGAATAGAGCTGATCAGGAGGAAAGATGAGGCACAGCATGTGGTGTGCACTGCCCTTTGTACCTGAGTAAGAGCAATGAGAAGGAGCATCCAGGTTATTTATCAACAGAAACAGGAGGAATGTGGAAATCTGTGTGTAGCAAAATATGAAAGGCAGCAGCAATAGGTTCTCTTGTTGCATTAGGTGCTGTACGTTTGACTGTTCAAAGGATTTATCAGATGAAGCAGTCTTGCTGCTCTGGGCGAGGCAGTAGAAGGCAGCAGCTGCCAGCATCCCGTGCCACTGCGTGTCCCTTGCGTGCTCCTCTCAGGTCCGACCCAGTGCTGCCTGGCTGCCACTCTCAGCCAGCTGATGCCCCTGGCTCAGTGCAAAGATGGGCCCCTTGGCAGCCAGAGATCTCTGCTGCAGTTGTCCCACTCTGCCTCCTCATGCCACAGGCAAAAGGGCAATAACTTCTCTTTCTGAAATTAGGCAGGTTCCCTCTGACCCCTCTGCCTTCATTTCAGGATTTGCCTGCACTGTTTCAGAGCTGTCTGGCCATGCTCAGGTCACAGATCTAAAATGTTGCAGCAGCCTGCGTTGGATAGACGGTTGGTTTTGGTACTGGGTCTTTAATGCCTTGTCTCCACTCTTTAAGGAGTGGCTGCCAGATGTATCAGCCTAGAAAAGAGCATGTGGCCCCAGAAGATGGCAACCCATTTGACCCAAAGTATGGGCTGGGGTGCAGGGCAGAATTTGCAGCTGCTGTGTGGGGCATTTCTTCCCTGTCAGATCAGCACAGGATGTATCTATCATAGAGCAGAACACCGAATATTCACTGTGCACTGGACAGCAATATTTCATTTCATGCATCATTAAGAACTTGCATTGATTCCAACTGGTCATACAGCCTCATCCTGCACTCACTTTAAAGCAAAAAGGGGAGTGAGGGAAGTCTCTCCTTCCCAAGATGCTAGACAACTTTAAAACTTGGGGACTAGAAGGAATAGTCTTTCCTAATGTCATCTCTGTTGTGGACCACAATGCCAAATGCAGTACCCTATGGCTTGGAAAGCAGCCAGGACTCCTGTGGGGGTCCTGGTTTCAGTGTAACACAGGTTTGTTTAGCACACATCTACTCTGTAGTCATGTTTGCAGAAGGCCTTATCTCCCTGTCAGTGTTGGAGGCATTTTGGAGTAAAGTTCTGTTCAAATATAATAGATGAGGATCAATATCAGAAGGGCATAAACTGGCATGGTGGCTAACGTTGGTCTCTGCAGCCAGCTGAGCTGGCTGTGAAGCACAAGTCCCTGGGCATCCTGCTTTGGTGCTCTCTGGTACAACCATGTAACAGTGCTGTGGACAGTAGTAAGAGAACCATATCAGCCTAAAAAAATAACTTCTTTGTACATGCTTCAGTTTGAACTAAATCCCCTAAAAGCCTTCAATCTACTGTAGGTATCTAGAGCTATATCTGAATTTGGAGCCTGGATCTAGATTAAGAGCAGTGAAAGAATTCAACAATGCTGAGGCTGAGTTGCCCAATGCTGACACTTCCATGCTTGAGAAGGCAGAGTGCCCTTCTGCCAGAAGCACAGAGGTGCTGGAGAACACTGCCTATCTGCCAGGCTATAGCAGGACAGCTGACCCGTGCTCGATGTCATTCCCCAGGGTCTGGACTGTGATGGGGTTGTTGGCTCCATTGTGAACTTGGTTTAGTGTAAAAAAGTGCCAAGCAGAGTGATCTGGGAAGATTCAGACAGCTCTTACTGCCTCTCTTCAGTGGCCATTGCTTATTTCTAACCATTGTTTTTTGGCTTGTTGCTGAAATATGAAACTGAATTTTCCAAGAATCCTCTGTGCCTGTCACTCTCAAAGGCAACCTGCAGAGGTTTGTCTGTTACAGGAAGGAATCCTCAAGACTGGAAGTGCTGTATGCTTGCTAAACTTGCAGTGTTTAAGAGGAGTGTTATTGCTTGTCTATACCGACCGTCCCTCCTCACCTTGACAAGAGGGGAGTACAAAAAGATGGAAGTTTAACTTGTATCTTTAGCAGCTTCTCTTACTGGCATCTATCTTCCCAGCAAGAAACATTCTTTGAAGGGTTTTTAGCTCTCTTCAGCAGAAGAGACTGACTCGTTGCCACTGATCTGTACACCAACCTGTCCTGGCATGTAGGGCAGTGCACTACAGAGAATAGAATCATGTTAATGTGGTGTTTACTGTGTGAATGAGACACAATGTCCTTCATAAAATATGTAGCAAAAATAGTTGGGGTGCTTACTCTCCATGAATAGGCTGAGTTTATTGTAGCTAACACAGTCCAGAGTAGAATAAAAGCCTTGCATTCTCTTCTGATGGTAATTTCACAACAGAACTTGCCTTTTCCTTGTAGTTTAGTCTCTCATTGCAACTGTTTGACTTCCTCCTCCCCCCTCCCCTGTATCTTCAGATTCCACAGCATCTGGTGGCCAATCAAACATGGTAAAATGTTGGTTTTGAGCTTAATATTTTCCAAGTCATTTATTTACCAAATGGTCTTGGTGGAAGTGTTTTGTTCTGTACATTAACAGGTGGTGCATGCTCAATCTGAATGTATGGGTAATCAAATCATAGCAGTAGGCAAGTCTCTCAGGGTGTTGTGTTGAAGTTGGACAAGTCCTCATAAATTCAGAGGCTGCGTGTTTTGGCTGTCTGAGCTTCCTGGCCACTCCTCCTAAATATGAAGGTGGATTTTGCTGTCATATACTTATACTGCCGTGCTTTGCTTTTCTGTACCCGTTCTACTTGTATTGCAGGGCAGTGATGGCCTCTATCAGAGAGAATGTTGAATGGCCTTATCCAGTACAAAACTTCAGCTACAAATTCAGGATTCAGCTAGAAAGGTGCTTCCTCGTCTTTCTTCAGACCCAAGACAGACGTCAGCACTCTGTGCTCAGTCCTTGGCAGGCTGAGCTTATCTTTAGAGCTTGACAGATGTCTCACTCTTCTGGGATTTACTCCGTATTCTTCCATTTTCAGAGACTACAGATCTCAAAGGGAACAGAAATAGCCGTAAAAATGTGTAATTGCTGTTCTATACATTGGCTTTGGATGAATGCACAGCCTGGTTTAAGATTAGTCACCTAAATTCTATAGGACAAAGGAAACGAACATAAAAATATTATAAGAAATGTAGCCCCATTTTTTCATCAGGAAATAGCATCTTTCTTGCAAAGAATGATAGTTTTTATCCAATTTAATGTTCTTAGAGTACCTGCAGGAATGTGGAGTTATCCATCATAACCTCTGTGACAAGAAAACATAAGGGGGCTTTGTAATTTTATACTATTTATAAAAACAAACAAAAAAACAGGAAAAGTTGTATGTCTCTGTTATTCAACAAAAGAGAAATTGATTATAATGATATCGGAGGGGACTGTCTAAAATCATGACCTTTCTAACTTCAGAGCATTGCATAAATACAAACTGTTAACTTAGACTTCAAAGTTTTGGTTTGTGTTTTCTTTTTTCAATCCACCAAACAACAGGAGCAGATGCAGATTATTTCTTGGATAAGATATCCCTCTTTTGGAACGATTTCACATGCTAACTTTGCTCGGGAACTGCTCCTGTTGGTGACCATGTGTTCAGCACATCTGTTTTGGCTTGTTGTTTTCTCTGAGACTGACAATATTGTGGCAAGACGTCAGAGTGAATTGAGGTGAAGAAAAAGGAGAAGGAAAATTAACATGAAAGAGCTGCACTGCAAGTCCAAAGGAACCCGGGGAGACTTCCCATCCCTTGATCCTCTACGTGTGTATTAGGATATGTGTAGAGGGATTTGAAGAGGTGGGAGGAACTGACAGGCTTGAAGTAATACCTGGGCTTGTCTTGTCACAGTCAAAAACTGAGCTGGAGCAGACATGCTGGGAGGACATTTCCGACTTCTAGCCCACAGGAGAGGATGCCTTCAAAAAGTGGGGAAAATCCTGCCAGTGACTCATCAGGGCCAGTTTCACTGTTTGCTGCATAATGCCCTCATTCATCAAACTGAAAGGGTTTCAATCAATATTGTCAACCTAAAGAGTTATGGATTATATACAGATGCACTCACAAGTGCACTCGGTTATGCATAACATATGTGATGGCCATAATCAAATTACAGAGCTGGGTTCCAAACTGAATTTACTAAAAATCCCAGTCTCTACCTGTCTTCTATTTGCGCCAAGATTCCCACATAAAATTCAGTATATCTTAATCTGCCTCAAGCAATCATCAATTAATGAAAACATTTGAAAAAAATAATTATCAGGAACTCTTTCTTTCTTCAGCCTGTGGCTCCTTCACCAAAATCTCACTCCTGAAGATGATCAGGAGGTAGCATTCAGTCCCACTATATTGAAAGTCTGAAATCTGGAGTCAAGGTAGCAGAAGCTCAGTTCAGGTAACAATGTGGTGATTAGAATAAGGTAGAGACATTTTTGCAAGATCCAAGGCTAATTCTAGCCCAGAAATAACTTCATTGGGTGACCAACAGTAGATAAGTCATGTGTAGTATATCTTGTTACACAATCTTTATTTGTGGAAACATGGGTGCAAGAATGGGTGGAGTGATGTGGCTGGGGGATGCAGGCACTCTAGGTCCTTCTCATCTACTCTCTATCCTGATGCCTGCAAAAAAGGAAATGATGAGAATAAATATTGATTCTCTTAACACTCCCCTTCTTTGGACTATCGATAGAGCTGGCTGGAGAGAGAGAGAGAACAAGAGGTTAAATAAGGTTTTTCTGTGGCCATTAGCCAATTCAATAAAATTTAAACAGTGCATGGAAATAATCTGATTTTCTAGAATAGAGGCCAGAGCTATAGATCTCTGCCTTGGTTCTGACACCTCAGCAATTATGCTTCATGGCAACCTGCCTGGTAAGTGGCAACCTGGAGACCTTGTTTTCAACATTTGTTGCTCCTCAGCCACTAGATGTCTGGGCCCTGGGGGCATTAATAGCCCTTAATGGCCCTGAACATCCTCATCTGTGCCTCCACCCTCCCTCTCTGCCCCTGGCTCATCCCTTCCCCTGGCCTGGGACTCTTTGTGGCCACTGTTATCAGCCCTCAGCCCTGCCTGCTGCACACAGGTCTGTGCCAGTTGTTCTGCCTCACCTCCTGTGGAGCAGGCTGGTTCTTGCTGGTCCCTAATACTAGAGTTCGTGATCTGAGACAGCCAGTTAGGCTGGCATTCAGGGTTTCATGCAAGAAGGTTGGAAGCTTGGAGTGTTAATTGTGAATTGAATAAAATCTTGGTATTTTGCTGCTGATGCAGGCAAGGATTGAGTAAAGAATTTGCCTGTCAAGTTGAAATCTCACTCATGAAACATCTTATATGGGGATCTCAAAGAGTCTTGTAAGATAGATACATAAAAACATAAAAAGACATGAGAGTTGAAGGCTTTTTTTAATATGCAAAAATGGAGCAGGAAATCATGTAGTAAAGATTTGATTTGATATGGGATGTGCACTCAGTGCTCAGTCTAGAAAAGTACTTACATACTGCCTTCAGATTTAAGGATGTGAATAGGCTCACTGGAGCTAATGTTAAGCCAGTATGTAAGAATTTTACTGGATTGGGGGTTTGCACACTGAGCATCCCTCAGGAAAAATACTTCCCATTTACTTATGGGCTTGGGCTGAGTGAGGCAGGCTGAGCTCAGCTGCCTGGAGCTTTCTGTGGAGGAAACTACTCTGATGTCAATGTCTGCAGTTTTCTGTATTGCAAATCCAGGTCTCTCAACCAGTAAAACTGATACCTTTGGCATCACTAAAGGAATGGCAGAGTATTACAGGCCATGTGAAATTGGAATTGGGCAGGGCTGCCAAGCTACTCTGTTGTTGAATGAGCTGTAAAATGAATGCTGTTTTAACTGGGTAATTATTTTAATTGCTCATATTAATGTAGGAGGCAGAAGTAGTTCTTTCCTGCAATGCTGGTGTAACCCTCTATTTTATTAATTTTGGCATCTTTGTAGGGACAGTTTCTGTATTGTTTTCCTCTGTCGTTCTTTTTTCAGAGCTTGTTCCCCATCTCCATTTGTTTGGTTTTCCTGGTGTTCCTAATCTCTCTACAACTCCAAAGCTCCTGGACCCTTTCACCTTTGTGTCTTGCTCCTTGTAACACTTTGTGCAGCACCTGTTGGACCTGTGCATCCCTCCCTGCTAGATGGAGGCTGTGCCCTTCCTGCCAGGGGAAGAAACCTTCAGTCTAGGTATGCTGGGGTTCCTCCAGCCCTGAGGCCCAGGGCTATGTGTGTGTGGTGGGGTCTGAGATGTGATCTCAGCACGATTCTAGTAGTTTGGTGTATTGACCAACAACATGAGTGAACAGTGCGATCTGCTCTCTTCTTGTTGGGCTCTATGCCACAGCTGGCATCTGTGTTGAGTGAGGGAATCTGGTGGCTGGATTCTCAGCTGAGGTGGTGGTACTACGATGAGCTCAAACCCTCCTTCCAAGCCTTGAAAGAAGGCCACTGTCTTTACCTCTCTGAAATTAAATACAGGTCTCCCAACACTTTGTGAAGCACCATCCACCGCTGAGTCAGACTCTCAAACAGCATTAGCAACATTCCCCTTCATCCTTCAGCACATGCAGTATGAACTGGAGACCACGCTGTGGCTTAGAGTATCTTTCAGATTCCCTTAACAGTAATTGAGTACCAGATACTGAGACAGCATTTTCCAGATTACAGCCTAGGCAATTTGGTAGCCTTTTAGCAAGAATAGAGTGCATTGCTACTCACAGGCTTTAGAGGTCTTACTTTCTGGAGTATTTAGTGACTAAAGCACCTAATCCTTGCCTGCTCATTCTACTTTTGAGAGACAGAGTCAGCAATTTTCCTGCTAAATGGATAGGGTACTTTATAATATCAAAGTGTTTGTGCCAGGGTCAACCTTATTGTGACTGGATTTCCCTCCTTGGAGAAGGTTGAAAGCTATATTGGCAGGCACAGATGGGAGAGGTTTTTTGCAGGTATGGGAGCCCAGGTAACGAGCCACCATGCTGGATGAAGAATTTTGTTTAGCATTTAGCTTTGCCTTGTGTGTCTGCGGCCTATTAATTCATTCCCAGGAGACCTATTGCAATTTTCCAGACACCTGAAAATTTTCAAGCAGATGCCACTTAAAACCAAAAAAACTTGGATGTCTGACTGGTAGCAATATTTTTTTTGCTTTTAAAACCAGAAGCTTGGAAAAAGGAGGTCTGTTATGCTGGAGGAGAAGGAAAGGTTGAGAGTGAGCACTTGATTTTAATACTGGAAAGGACTGGAATAGCATCAAACAGGGATGTGTCTAGATATAAGAAACCTTTACAGAATTCTTTTTTTTTTTTTGAGCCTCACTCAGGCAGATAATGAAATTATCTGGAAGGCAAATAGGGAAATACATCTAGGAAAACACCAATGCCAAAACCACTGCTAAATGACAGTTTAAGTAGGGAGCTTGTCAGCAGATGGCTAACACCTAAAGAATTTTAAAGCTTTGTTGTCATAGTATGATTATAACCTCTCCCTTGCCCAGTTCTGTGTAATAAAGTTTGAAAATGTATAATCAATGTATCTGGCTCCTTTGCAATCTGAGAGATTTCCACACTTCCCAGTCTTGTACAGCTTTTGAAGACATCAAGGTGAGTGTCCATGGTTTTTGCTACCTGCCCACAGAGGTGACAGATGAATACACTCATTTTCCCAGTTAGCCCACTTCCAGCTGTCCTGCAGGAGGGCTCAGGCTGGTGATTGCTCAGTGTGTGGGAGCTGCTGGGAAGCTGGAGGTGGTGCTGTCCAGCGGGTTGCGTTGTCCTCCTGTGCAGCATGGGGTCAGATGAGGGAGAACTGGACAAGGGACTGGGAAAGCTGGCAGCTCTAGCTCAGCTCTGTCCAGACTGTGCCATTAAACCTGTTCAGGAGGCTCTTCCTTTGGTCACAGGAAAAAAGGAACATTTGCAGTACTGCTTTTCTGTCTTTCACGAAACAGTTAAGAAGCAAAGCACATTTAAAAGCTAGATGCCTGAATCTTTCCCTGGATACCAAGGTGATGAAGTATTAAGAACTTTGCTGGCTCAGTTAGGTCACTCTGTGAGCATCAGAAAATCAGGCAGTGGACTGTTACCCATCTGTCAAGACAAACAGCTTTCAATTAATTCCTTTTAGAAGGGATGCAAATTGTCTTCTCTTAGGGCAGCTCCACTGCAGGCCAGTCCATGCTCCATAAAGCAATGTCATTCCAGTGAAATCAATGCAGCTTTGTTGACTTGTAACAGCTGAGGACATGGCCTGTGCTAATTTTTGCTTAAACCTTGCACAATAAAATATTTTAGCACATGGTGAATGTTAGGTTTCTTGGTAGTTCCAGGTAATAATGAGCTTCTGATTGCTTAGGTTAACTCTTGAGTGTTTGTCTTCATCAGCAAACTTGCAACAGTTTTAATTAAATGAGCAGTGTATTTAGTGCCTTTTCCTCTGAGTTGGAGAAAATGGTTTGCAATAGTTATAGAGTTACAAAAGACCAACATAATAGGATTAATACATAAAATCAAACCCTGTGTCTATAAATATGTGAAAAGACATTGAGTTGAGAGGAAATACTCATTGTACAGAGCACTGCACATGCATGGCAAGCTCACAGAACACAACCCTATTTATGATAGCAGCTTCCAAAGACATGATGTTTTCAAGGTTCTCTTCTCTTGCACTGTCATTCTCAACCTCTCCCTTCCTCATAGGAAGCCCAATTACTGGGATAGCTCTGAAGTTCCTGTCACAACTTGAGCAGTTTCTCAAAACAAGTATCAGCTTAAAAAAGCACAGACGGAGGAAAGGGAGAAAAGCTACAGGGATATAGCTGGAGGGGGAAAAGAGAGGGAATGTCGGTTGTCTACTTCCAAAGCAATTGTGGCTATGGATTGCAGGAAGCCTCCTCATCAGCAGGGAGTCTGACAGGTCTATCAGGGAAGAGTTCATCTACTTCTATAATAGTAGTTATTTGAACAACTAGAGATCGATATAGTTTCTAGGGGAGATGTTGCTATTTATTGGGAAATGAGAGAAACACTGGTGAAAGTTTCCTTTCTGTTTCTACAGTAACCACCATCAGGAGGACTGTGCTCATGTTTGCTCACACTGGCTGGTTCAGGGCTCCACGGCTGCAGAGCAGCAGCAGTCTATGCCTGTCACGTACAGAGCACCGCTTGCTTTGCCTCAAACTTTTCAGAGCTCAGAGTAGTCAGACCGTGGGCATTAAAGTGATGAGTTAGCACCTGAGGGAGATCACTTCTGAAATAAAAATCACTGAATTTGCATCTGCCTCTGGCTAGTGATGGGGTGTTTGGATGGGGGCCCACCCATGTCTGCCTGCAAGTGATTCTTGCAGCCACTTCTGCTTCCAAGCTTTCTGCAAACAGCTTTGTGTGCAGAAGGCAGCGTGTTATGAGCCCAGGAAACACACAGTGCTCAAGGTCAGCATCTCTTTTCTATGTAGAAATCAGAAATATCCTGATAAGTGGTGGGCAGAAGGTTTAGATTTAGCTCTGAATTTCTGTGAGAAAGGAAGTCTGTCTCATTCATTGCATGTGAAAGACTTGAGTCTGTCACCCCCTGTGAAGAGGGGGGTGCAAGGTGCTGATGCCCTTCACCACCCCTGGGCCCTTACAGAGAAGCCGTTGCCCCCATGGCAGAAAAGGAATGCATTTGGATGTGGGCACTGGGCTCTGGCTAATACAATAAATATGACTGCACTGTGTGTTGTCAGAGCCAGGCAGGAACACCTCTACTCTGTAAGCAAACATACCTGCAATATCTCTGCCTTAAACGAGCTATAAAGTTGTCTGCCTCTCCTTCACTGTTTACTTTGTGTTACCATTTTCAGCCCATGCTGCAGTATTTTGCTCTTTTAAGAGGTAAGTGTGATAAGCTCATGAATAACAAATGAGGATTTATGTTTGTGGATTGTGGAATAATATTAATGTGACTATTACTTTTAATCTTTGGTTTTGAATGATGTATTGAGCTGCAGGTAATCCCAGAGGGATATTATGGGGTCTGAGTATTGAAAATGTCGCCTTCTTTTGTCTTCCTTGCTATTAAGCGTGGAATTGAATGTCGAAAAGTGAAAAAAGTAGGACAAACACAGGCTTTCTGATTTAATGTCTTATTTTATAGTCTAAGAGCCCTACCAGCTGTATAATATAACAGGGGTGGGAGGAGGGGAGAAGAAAGATGAGAAATTCTGAAAAATCTGAACACAAGCTACCTTTCCTGAGAGAAATGATGAAAGTCTTTCTGGACTAAAGCTTGATATCCAGTAATGAAGACTGAAATTAGCTGTTTCCAAGAAACTTTCATTCATTTAAAAACCAAAATCTTCTTTACTCTTTGGAAATGAACAAATTTTCTTTTCAGCTTCTGACAACCAGAACTGGAAGCTGGACTGAATTTTACAACCCAGCATTTGAAATAATAGTAGAAAAAAAGTAAAGTGCTTGCAATTCTATTGGAACAAAATTGAATAGACTGTCTCTTCAAATTTACCCTTTTTATCTGGCTGTGATAGGATGCTATTTCTTTAAGAGGATGAATCTCTGAAAACATTCTCCAGAACTGTAAATATGAGAGGGGAAAAAAGATATCTGGGATGGTTTAATGCAAATACAGCCCCCCTGCCCTCCCATCTGTAAGCAGATAGAAAATTTTACTAGCTCCATAAATCTACTGTCCATTTCATGACATCAAACAGATATTGTCAGTTATCTTTGCATATCAGTGATCCTGCTGTTAACTTCCATGTGTACATTATTGTTTTATTTCTGTCAATAGACCCGGCTGGACGAAAGAGAAAAATTGGGGGCAAAAGGAGAAATACTTGATACTGTTTTAGTTCTAATTTCTTGTTCCAATACACTTCTACTGATTATTTTTCATGATATCCATCAAAAACAAGCCCAGGCAGACGGCAGGGGTGGTTCAGCTTTCCTAGTCATGGGGATCATACCTGGGGCTTGTGCTGGGCCACGGCAGCCTTCTGTAGGCAGCAGCAGTGCTGGGCATGAACTCCTGCGTCTGCCCCAGGGGAGAGGAGGAGGAGGAGGAGGGCAGGGAGTAGAATGGCTGCTCCCCTGTGCACTGCCTCACACGGGGCTGGGGAGAGCAAACGGGAGGATGGAACCAGAGCGATGAGGACGGGCAGACTTCAGGGGCTCAAAAGGACCGAGCCCCCCAGCTCTTCCAGAGGTGACTGCTGCCCGCTCCCTGTGTCATGGCAGCAGCACAGGGATGAGAGGGAGGTGCTAACTGTCAGGACAAGCTTCTCTGAGTGACTGGTAGGTTCCCATCTTCTCTGGGGAAGTGCTGGCTGCAGGCAAGTCTTCTGCAGGCTTGGGCTAGCTGATGGGCCACCAAGCCACACCACATTGCATCACCTCCTCTTAATCCCACTAGTGACAGAAGTGCAGAGACCTCCCAAGATGTAGCTATGCACCAGATCTTTGTCTTGCACAATATCACAATGCAAAGTCCACCAAACATTGCTGAAAAGGTGAGCACAGTCTCCCACCTCCCCCTCCTGAGGGTTCTTCTAGCAAAAATATTGTAGATGGCTCACCTGAAGGCAGTGCAGGTTTGCAATAAAATGGCATGGAAAGCCTACAGCACCTGAGAAGCTTGAAGTGTGTGGAAATTTAAATGTGGTCCCTGCTGCAGGGCAGGTGAGAACTGAGGAAAGCTGTGGCACGAGGCTGGCTGGGGAGGGGCAGAGCAAAGTGACTGGAGGTCTGCAGCTCTTCTGTGCTCCCAGCTCTGGGGCCAGGATGAAAATGGCAGGTGAACAAGGAGTGAAGATTAGGTCCCTTTTTCCTTTCTAATTTGACTGTGGGAAACAATTTAAAATTCAGGAGGAATTCTTATTCTTAAAGCTAAGACAATCCTGTCCTTGAAGGCTGGTAGACCTAATTATCAGAGGCTTGTAGGGATGGTGAATAGATCATCTTTGCTTCTTGAGTTAATCTTGATATATAATGCATGGCAAATATTATTTTGTTTCTTTTAAAAACCATCAGTGAGAGGAAATTCCAGAGACGGGAAATGCAATCTTTCAAAGGATTAAGAGAGAGCTAACTAACATGAACCAGATCATTAGCTTTGTATTTTCTGTTCCACCTTCTGATGCCCATATTTCACTCATGAGGATGAGTTGGAACAACTCCAAAAACTAAGTGGAAATTAATTTCTCAAAGGCTGATCTGGAAGTTAAGATGCATTTCAAAATCACTTGCTTTACAGATCCCATCCATTTGCCCTGAAGAAAGAAAAAATAATGCTTTATGTAACAATATGGAGTGCAAGTTAGGAGGAATATGGGTGAGCCAGCACAGGAGGCTCAGTGGGGAACCAGCCCAGCACTGTCATGGAATGCTGCCTCAGCCATTGTGAGGGGGTCCTTAACACGTTTATAACAGATCCTTGAAACAGGATTTTTTTAAGGAATCTGGGAGGAGAATGCAAGGAGGACTGTACATTGTGATTTCACAGGAGATTGTAAGATGTAAAATTTCTAAAGAGGCTCCCTATATTACAAAAACCCACATTACAGAAAATACAGTAAAAAAAATCAAAGGCTTGATTTTGCCTTCAACGTTGTTCTGTTAGACTATTTAAGAGCCTATTTTCCAAAAGGAAGTAACATTGATAAAATGTTAAAGCTCTTTTCTTCCTCTAAGTAATTATTTTTATGAGATATAAATTGCAATCTTTCTAAAATATCAAACTTATGGAAGATTTAATTACTGAAATAATATTTTTGTGACAGAAGACTGCTTTACAGAAGGTTCTGCAGAGTCGTTTTGCAACTAATTTTAATGGAAGCAATTTCATTTGCAACAAAAAAATAAAGAGTAAATTAATCAGATGTTCTTCATTGTTAGATTTTCTTCTGAACATAACTGAGCTCCAGATAAACACAACAGAATTAGGGAAGAGTAGAGCTGTTGTGAGATCAGATTCTAGGCTCAGCCTCAACTAATGTCCCCATTTTAAGGCTGAGAAGTAAAGGGTAAAATATTAGTGCTTTGAGTTATGAATACACTTAAGGTCTTTGCTGAGCTATGATATGAGACTAATGATGATAAATACTGTGGAAGTGATTAAAGCATGATTGCATACAAATGCATTTGTATTACTAATATTATATAATTAAGGTACTTTGATTCTCCCTAGCTATGCTTACAGGTGGGGGAGAGGAATCACAGTGAAGTTGCTACCTTAGTTTCAGAAGTGCTGAAAAACCCTCTCCTGCCACTCTTTTCTGTGCACCATGATTATATTTAGCATTTCCAGACTTCTTGCTTAAAGCCACAGGGCAGCTCAGCAGTGGTTATTTCCTGTAGTTTCATATCTAACCTGCAGATCATTTTGGGAGGGATTTCTCCTGGCACAGGATAGGGGAGAAAGGACCAAGTGCTGCAAATAGGGTACAAATTGTTTAATTCTGACACTTTGTACCTTGATTCACATTGCAAGTGAAAGTATGCCTTGGGGTAAGTAAAATGTTGACTGTGCAAAAGGAAGTGTCAAAATCAGTGTGGATTTTATAGCACTGGATGTTGCACTGACATTGTGTGACAGACTTGTGGGATGGGTTAGCACATGCTGGTCTCATTGAGGAAAAAAATGCCCCCTAAATAAGAGCTAAAGGCTGATTTGGGGCCAGTTCTTCCCTCCCACTTTAGAAGAGCAAGAAGCAAGTTGGCCAGACTGCTGGGGGAAATCTGCATAAATGTAGAACTAAGGTTTCCAAAGCTGCTGTGCAAACTTCTTTGTAAAGGTTTAAGTTAATTTAAAACAGAAAATGCAGTACCCATGAAAAAGCTTTCCTCTGTTCCTGGTCTTAAATTGTGCCTTTTCCTCTAGTTGAACCTATTTGTGCTGGCTTAAAGCAGTAACTGCTAATGAGTCTTTGGTTCAATGTTATTCTGGACAAATTATGGCAATTATCTAGGTCGCAAATATACGTAACAGTAACACTTTCTGTAATTGTGCTTGAAGTTTAAATGCCTCATGTTTAATATGGCCTATTCCATTAAAGATTGTTCCAAGTAAAGTCAGTGGCAGAAGTCCCAGTGACTTCAGTGATGAAGGTTCACACCCTTAGGTATGGTTCATCTTCCTTCAGAGGAAGATTTTGTTTTCTTTTAATTCACTAGATGGTAGCAGTGTACAAATTGTGTTGGGTATTTTTTTTTTTTTTTTTAAATTTTGATCAGACTCATGTTCAGAACCTTCCCTAATTTCCCAGCCTGTCCTTTCTGAGTTTTGTACTGGGGTCTTGAGGGGAAGGAAGACTAAAGGTTTTAAACATCCTTCTACAAGGATGCCAGTATTTGTGCCATCCTCCAGATGTTTTCCTGAGATGGCAGAAGCCAGACTGTTAGAAGATTACAGCTACTGATGGTCAGAGAATAACAACATCTGAGCTTAAACACTTTCACCCAGCCAATATATAAAAAAGGAAGAAAGAGGTTAAATTTCCATTAGTTCTGTATCCCTCCCACCAGTTTGTACTGATTTCTCCTCAGTGTGTCAGGCAGCAGGATGAAGTGAATGTCTGTTATGGTAGCAGTCAGTCTGGGAAAGTCACTGGTCAGCACGGGACAGTCTAGTTGATGACAGGCAGTAGGACTTGGGCTTTCAAACTCAGCTAGGGTAAGGCTCTTGCTGAGTGTAATCATTTTTGTCAATAGTGGATGTGCAGATAAACAAGAAACAGTCATTTGAAACAGATGTGGTTTAGTACACATTTGCCCTACCTAATACCTAGCAAGTGCTAGGGTCAGCCTCCTGATCTGCATGTTGCTACAAGAGCATTAACCATTTCTTGGGAGGGAGGAAGGGAAAACGAACAAAATGTTTGTAGCCTTTCTCCAACAAGAAGAAATCGTTTTCAGACAGGCTGATGTAACCTTTGGCTTTTATCACTAGCATGCTTTGTGTTCTCAGTGATGATGGCCAGTCCTGAGTGGTGCTCTTAGGGAGCTGGTCACAGCCAGATGCGCTGGTGAAAGAGCTGCTTCCTGCCAAAGTGCTTCTCAGCAGCTCCCCAGAGAGTCTGGATCCCTCTGCTTTCTCATCTGCTGCTCCCTACCTCTTCTCTCACAGTTTGCTCTACTATTCAGGGTCTTCAGGTGTCTGGGGTTTATTGGAATGCTAGCTTTAGCCAAAAATGTATTCCTGTGAAGGTGCTGTGCTGTTGTGGCTTACCTGTGATTTGGTACTACATCTTACCAAGCACACAGGCAGTTCCTTTCCAAGGGTGCCTGCTCCTGCCTGTCTGTGCCTGGAGTCAGGGTCAGGCAAGCTGACTATTTTGGCTACAGCAGCAACTTGAAACTAGCTCAGGATTTTTAAAAAATATACAGCACTCTAAGCATCATTCCTGATAGTTCAACTACAATGTATCAGAGATGGACGATGGAAATTTGAAGTGGTCTACCTGAGAGACTTTTTTAGCCTAAAAATATGTGATGCTAAAAAAAGATGACGATATTTAATGTACTGATAGATAATGGCCAGAAGTAGCAGAGGTGTTATTAATGCAACCCTCCAGGGAGTAGCTAAAACCATGTGTAGTTGTCTGATACCCCCTTCTGATTCTAGTGGGAGGCAGATAGGAGCCTTATCACAACCTAAAACAGAGTCCTCCTGACTGAATCACACAGGCTGATACTGAGATCACTTTGCAGAAGTTGCTCTATATAAAGCTTGCAGCAAACGTTATTTTCTGGTGGTACAATGAAATAAATCCAGGGAACGTTTGCAGGAGAGTTGCAGAATTCCTTCAGGCAATGACTGTGGAAGAGGGACTGTAATATAAGTACACTCTTGTTTTGTGCAGAGCACAGTGAGATAGGTGGAATTAACATTGATGGGTGAAAGAACACTCAGTTTTTGTGAAGGTGTTTAAATATCTGATATCATTTTGCCAGTTTGAGTGGTTGAGTTGCAGGAATATACTAGATTTTATAGTCTATTTTTAGCAGCAACTGAAATGCTGAATTTTAAAATGCACATGCAGATGCAAAAATAAAAAATAAATTGTAAATGGGAGTCATACCTTAAAGAGTTTGTCCATTTTATAAATCTTTGTATAATACCTTGGGTAATCTGAAACAATTTCCTGGTCAGGAACACAAATATAATTGTAGAATACATGACAGAAATGATCATAAAACCAGACAGTCAAGGTCAGATTTCCACTTTCTTGTGGTTTTTGTTATTTCGTAGTTGCTAACAAAACTTTCAGAATGGGGGTCCCAATCATTTTGGGAAGGAAATGATTAACACCTGGAAAACAACAGGCTATGCTAAAGATAGCCAACAAAATATACCAGTTCATGGTGCGAGTATGTGAATATTGATTCCATGTCACACTAATTGTACAACTATCATTTAGGAATTAATAAAACATAGACCACGACTCTC
>NW_008622405.1:0-19646 GCF_000691845.1 Merops nubicus | reverse complement strand
CCTGCTGGCTGCTGCTGTGGTGATACATGGCAATAATATGCCAGTGATGATATTCCAGTAATAAATGATGGTAATATACCATCAGATCCTCATCACTCCAGTGATGTACTGTTGCCATACATCACCAGGCAATGGAGTTTAAGCATTAGTGGGAGAGCCCAGCTTCAATATACAAACAGTGAACACGGTGTAGGACGTAAGGTAGCGAGTGCAGGGCATGCGTGTGCTCAGCAGGAGCTGTACCTGAAAGGTGTGCTGCATATATAGGGTTTTCTTACTCGTTTGAATACTTCAAATCTGAAGGGAACGTGTGTGTTCAAACAATTGTACAATAGAATCAGAGAATCTTTGAGGTGGGGAAGAGACCACTAGGACCATTGAGTGATGGCTCTGCTTGGGAATTGGCTTTCCAGATTTTCCCCATCCTGCGTTGCAATGTGAGTGTGTCAGGTGATTGCCTCTTGTGGTATTTATGCCACACAATGATACGCAGAGCCCTGGCGTGGTAGGTCAGGGTCAGCAGGCTTTCAATTTAGTTTGCAACTGCTTCTCAGCTTTTTCCAAAGACAGAGATTACTGCTGAAGGGCGCTCAAACTATTTTGCGAGCACCAGCCAAGTCTTCTCCAGTCACAGTCTAATATTACACCTGCTGTGCATGCAGATGGACCAAGTAATTGGAGGGAAAAATTGTAGATATTTCTCATTCCTTATTCCATATTTCTCTTTGCCAGCTGTCTTCATGGGAAGCTTATACAGTTGTAAGACATCACAGCAGTGACATTTTCACTGAAGTCTTCTCAGATGACATAATTCATAGATTAATCTCCAGTGAGGTTTCCTGAGGAACTGATACATCCCAGTCCCAAACAGGGATGTGAGTTTCAGGAGCCATGCTCGCTCACCTGCCTACGTGTAGGTTTAAAAAAGAGGGGAAGATTTTCTTGTTCTTTGAAAGCCAAAGTAGCAATAGCAAGACATTAGAGTCAAGGGAAAAGACTCCTTTTTAGTGAGTAAAGTGCAGTTTCAGAGGTTCAATTTTGATGACAACAGACCAGAGAATTAAGTTATGCACTTTAAAGATTTTTCTTAGCCTTTCTGATACCGAATTTCTCCAGAGGAATTCGGTACCAGCCAGCTCTCTGATCAATAAATATGCTATTGATGGAAAATGAGGGAAGGACTTAAAGAATCATTAAAGGTCAGCTGACTTGTCCCTGAAGCTCCTATGCTCAGCATCTGTTTACTAAAGAGTCATAGACTGAGACAGTGAAATTCACCTGGGAAGGAGGTTTGATTTTGTGTGGCTGGCTGAAATTTGTATCTCCTAACACGGAAGAATGTTAATTTCTTGGAGCGGGTGTGAGTAGTTTCTGCTTGAGTAATCAAATTAGTCACTTTTGCTTCCACTGTTCTTCAATGTAAAGCAAGTAAGATTGTTCTATTTACATTCAAATAAAAAAAACCAAGCCAAGTAAAGCATCGTTCACAAAGCTTGGAGCCCTGCAGTTTCATCACCCAAAATGCTGCTACTGTAAATTTGATTCAGGTACAAAGTTTGTGTCTTTTAGTACATTATAAATAAACTTTTTAGGATAATATTGCAAGAGTCAATGCCACATGCTGGAAAGAAGGCAATTAGAAGAAAAGAAAACTAGGAGAGGTGAGGATCTCCAAGTGTAATATACATGTTGTAACCCAGAGAGCATCCAGAGCCACAGGGGCAAACTGCATTTCCTGCTGGGCTCGAAGCGTTTTGTCTGCTTTATTAACTTCAGTAGTGACAGTGGAACTGCAGCCTCAGATGGAAAAAATATCCCCCTTTAATATAAAAACTCGTAGTGATGAAAACTATCACAACCTTCATTAAATTGTTCCTCTGGTTAGGCAGCTTCACTGTTAGCAACTTGAAAAGTATGTCCGGAATATACACAATTTGGGTTGCTTAAAGTTGAAGCAATTTGTGTTCTGCTACAGATTTCCTTGTTCAGCAGAGGTTCCTGCTTTCTGCTGGCTTTTACCTTTCCAGTTACTTACTCTGCATCCAAGTTATTGTGCATCTTTCTATTCTGTTTGACCTTTTAGTATGCATATTGATTTATTTTCTTTTAAACATTCTAAGTTCTTAGTTTTATTTTGTCAGCTGTATAGCAATGTTTTGCTGAAGCCTAAGTATATTTATTAAATGCTTCCCTGTCTCAACCAGGTTAATAATCTCTCTAAGAAGATTAAAATTACTTCAAGAATATGTATTTTCCATCATTTGTTGATCGGTGTTAACAGTAGCATGCACTTTTCCGTCTGTTAATTGAATTAAAAATGAACTCTCGTTTTCTTTTCCCATACTGATGTCAGCCTGACAAAATCTACTGTCTCAGCCATCTTGCCCATACTTTTTAATGAATTTACAAGGAACTAGAATTCTTCAAGTTTTATGACATTCTCCCCTGTCCACGGATTACTGAAAAATCAACATTAACTGCCAATAAAGCTCCTCAGCCAGCTGCTTTAAAATTCCTCCATGCAAATTACCCAGAACTGCTGATTTAAATATGTCTAACTACAGTAGCTGTTGATTAATATCCTCTTTAGTTACAGTAGGAATAGAAAGTATATTACCATCATCTTGTAACAAATGCATCATCCTTTCTACCCAGTACAGAACAGACATCTTTATTGAATTCTCTTGCATTGTTATTAAATAAAAAAGTATCTGTTGTTTCTGTTTGGGAACAAACCTGTTGATCTGTTTGAAGGTTTTTTTTTTTTTTTTTTACTCCAGAAATATTTTGCTAAAACTGTTCCCTTGTTAATGTTCTCAACTATGCATTTTTGGTTTTCTTATAAATTATCTACCCTCTTTTACTACCAAATTTGTCTTTCCCCTCTTTATCAGTGAGACTTAATTTTATGGCTGCATTCACTTCCTTCCTGCTGCAGAAGTTTTTGATTTATTATGCTGAGCTTATTCTGTTGTGTTCTTACACAGATACAAACTACCTTCTCCTGTTGAGATAAGGTATTCTGAAGTATTTCATACAAAAGCTCTCATTTTCTGCCTTGTTTGCTTCTCCTAGTTGCTTCTAGGTTCTCCTTAGTTGCTTCTAAGAAATTTGGCTTCTTAAAGCCAAAAAACCATTAAGACACCACCATATACTGTACTGCTTCAAACTTCATTTTGCTTACATATAGCAACATTGGTTGAATTATTACCACTTGTATGTCAAAAATGATGACAGGACTGGTCCTTGGTGTAGGTATTTTTATTCAGGAGCACATGAAAGATAAGCATGACTCACACATAAAACAGATTAATTCACTCCTGATACTGAAGCCTTCCTTTCTGGTAAAGGTTCCTCATCTTTCCTACAGGAAAGACCTGGCTGCTGAGTTGAACCAGGAGAAGTGCCAGCCTCACCAGAGGAGTTTTATATCCCTGTGGGATGTGGCAACTCACTCCAGCTGGGCCCAGGCACAAATTTGCCCTCCCTCCTCCTTCCCCCATGGCAGGGTTCCCTGGCAGTCCCTGAAACGAGGACAGGCAGCTGTGAGATGTCCTCTGCCAAGGCAAAGAATGTTAACCCTCTTTTTATCACCTGTCTGATGGGCGAAGGAATCGTTCAACCCCTGTGGGCTCTGCCCCAAAGTCAAGGAATCAAGGGGAAGTCTTCCCCAGTGAATTCTGCACTAGGCTGTCTCCAACTCTGTGGTAATGTTGGAGCTAAAGGATCAGAGCCTGACTTCTTTATAGGTTGCATTTTGCAAGTTTCTTTGCAGCACTGCTCTTCACTCAGCTGCTGGCTGAGAGAATAAAAGTGTCTGTGTCTGTGGAACAGGTTCTGGCTGCTCGCTGTCTCAGCTCAAGGGAGAGAATGAGCTGGTGTTCCCCACTGCTCCCCTCCATGAAGTCCAATGTTACACTTTCAAAACAATACTATTAGTGTGGTTCCCTGGACTAGAATGTCTGCACATTGTTTTCCTCATTTGTGCTTGTGTTTGGATCTTTCCTCATAGCTGCTGTAATTGAAAATGGTTAATGAGCAGGAGCTTTGCTAGGTGGTTAACAGATCCAATTAGGGCCGAGGTCGATATCTGTTATGTTGCTTTGCTGAGGACCAACACTGGCTTGCATCTTAACTTCAAACCTGATTAGAGAAAAAAAAAAAGTCTTTCACAAGTTCTTTCCCAGCGTATCTGCCCTGTCCCAGTGAAGGTGCTTCACCTGTGTGTGTCTCTCGGGCAGCTGCACAGCGATGGCAGCCAGGAGAACAGGAAAGGGAAGGGGTGTCTGCCAGGGGTGTCTGCTGTGAGCCTGGCCCAGCGCTGCGGTACCCTCGGCAGGGTGTCTGCACAGCCCAGGCTTCCTGTCCCGCAGTCTGTCAGGCTGTGCATCCAAAGGGGACTGACGGCACGGAGTGTCAGTGGCATTCACACAGCTCTCCTTTAGAGCTGCCCTCCCCACTCTTCATCCAAACACAGAAACAAAGAATTCTGTCCATTCCGGCGCGCAGGCTGCAGGCTGAGGTGCTGTATAAACGTGATCTTCCAACACGCAGGATGGTGTCCTGTAAAACCCCAGCCAAGAAAAGAGATGGTGTGCCTGCCAGGTTCCTCCACCTCAGTCCTGCTCTGTTGTAGAGCTGGGGATCATCCCTCCCACAGCTAAGTTTTGACAGTAGGCTTTGCTTTTGTGGTTGCAAGTGAGCCATTAAAAAAAAGAAGGGAGTTACAGCAAATTAATGTCTCCTCTACCGAATATGTTATTTCTATTAAAATTTTAAAGGGTTTGAAGTGACAGTAAATGTGGTCTTATTTTAGCATGGTTTCCATAACACTACACAACAGTTGCCAATGGCACTTATGCCTTTGCATACATACACACACAGCTATTGAGCTGACAACAGTGTTTAAGCCATTAAACAAGATAATATTGCAACTGTTATGCAATGGTAAAGCTCACTCTTCAAAGGAGTATTTGGTGGTTTAAGCTGAAAGTCGACATTTGTTCCATATTCATTTATATTTTCTTTATTAGAAATGTATAATTTAATGTACTATTCAAGGCCCTTGGGGTATACACTCTGTTACCTATAAAACATTCATGCACACTGAACACTTTTTTTGGTGCCAGTTCTTGGCTTTGTACATCTGCTATACAATACTGAGTATTCTAACTAACAACATGCCTTAATTGAGTTTAGGTGTTCGAGTCATTTATTTAAATTTAGTAGTGTGAATAATTTATTTCAATTTACATTTTAATTATTTTACCCACTTTTTTGGGAGTAACCTCATTTTCTAGCTTCTAAAAAAATAATCAGCATATGTTTACTGCAGCAACATTCACACTTACTAAATTCTCTGAGAAGTTTAGTTCCAAACTGAGAAATAGTAATGAATTATTCATACATCAGGCATTAGCTGGAATTAAATTAGGATGTCCAGATCTAAAAGAAACCTGACCTTCTAGTACCCAACAGTCCCTAAAGCTCCCTAACGACTGTTCATCTGCCATGGCAAGTTGGACTCAGCTTCATTTAAGTATGGCAAAATATAAATATTCCTGCAGTCAGGAATATGTGTTACTATTTATTCTGTATGACTGAATAGATTATTGGGGCATCATGCATGGCACAGAGTTCTTTGTGCTGTTTGCCCAGGAATATCTGTAACTCAAAGAAAACTGATTTTTGTTGTTGTTGTTCTATTCATTTACTTTGCAAAAATGGACTAAACAAGGCAATTTTTTCCCATGTAACTAATAGAAAGTGGAGGTCTGAGAGAGGCATTCCATTTCCAGCTGGTGCTCATGGTATTTATTTTGTTTCCTCACAAGTGAGGAAAGAGATGCCCGTATGTGCAGGCATCTGCTCTGTGGCACCTTCAGGAGTCCCCCAGAGTGCCCAGCGCTCAACTCAGTGGACACAGGCTGTAACGTGGTGTGGTGGTTGTGCTTTTACTGGGGGAACTGCAAGGAAAGTCCCAGCTCAAAGGATGCGTGCCCTCAGAAATAAATGGGGATCTCAGTGGGGAACCATCATCACTTCAGAAAGCATTATTTATTTGTTCACTGACAATGAAAGCTAACTGCTCTTTTCCTGAAAAATCTCCTTTCTTTAAAGGTCGGCCTGAAACACAGAGACACCCCAAAACAGACCAAACTAAAAAAAGTGCCAGACTTTGCCAGTTCTTTCAGGTGTTTCTAGTGCATTCAGCCTCAGGGTCTGGGTGCTGAGAGCATTAAGGTGTGCAGCATGATCTGATTTTAGAGGAGCTTAGCATCTGAGAAAGTGTCTAGCACCTGAATGCAGCTCTTTCAGAACAGCTCTCAGTGGCAGCTGCCTGTGTAGGCTTCAAACTGTGAACAGGAGAGACACTGTCCCCAATTTATAGACACTTGGTAGTGACTGAGGCGGCTACAATAGTTTTATAACCAGAAGAAGATGCCTTCAACAAAGGGCAATGGAAACAACTCAGCATTAAACAGGGGAGGATTTTTCTGTAGGGCCAAAGTCAACCTGGGACATTTTGCTGTCAGTCCTGTTTGCAGACATGCATATACACAAGCACCTTTATCTCTTGAGGTTTATTTTTTTATGATCTTTAAAAAATACAGAGTAAATATAAGCAAAAATATATGCACTGGTTTCATCCTGAATATCTTTGTTCATTGAATTTCCATATATGCATATATATATATATATATAGTGCAGCACTGTCTGTTTTCACTCATGTGTACCTTTTCACACACACGATTGTGCCCTGAGATGTTATGTTCTCACTTGCCTGTCAATCTATAGCTACATAAATGCTTCTCCAGGTAAATAAATTTTACTGCATTTTACTTTAAAATGTAATTTTTTTCAAATTCACTTTTGCTGCTAAATATACCCTGTAATGGCCTGTCCATAAATGAACACCTTGAAAATGGAGAATGGTAAGTTGGAAATATTTTAAATAATAAAAATCTTTAGCCTTTAGCTACAGCAAACTGCATGCATGTATTTGTTTTGAATATCAATTGGGATGCTATTCAAAATAAGCCTTTTTTCAGCTGTAGAAAAAAATTCACAGCTGAGCAGAAGTTGGGTGTAGAGGAGTTTGCAGAGAAGCAGTGATCTGGTGGGTCGTGGTTTAGGTGCAGTGGCAATCATCTTAGCTGAAACTGTGAACTGCAGCTTTCCAGAGCTAAAAGCACCATCTGCAGCTTTGCCCAAAGAGGTGATGTGGCTGCTGAGAGCTGCAATACACAGGATTTCTCTGCTGACCAGGCGGCCACCCCAGAGGTGTCACAGAATTCATTCTGAAGTTGGCTTGGGAAGGCTTTGTTGTTAGTTGCTGTGGGGTGCAGTGAACACTCAGGCTGTTCTCTCTCCATCACAGTCTGCAGATTCCAGCTGAAGGAACTGATTAGTTCAGCAGATGGTTAAATACCTTGTTGAACCAGAGCCATATCCAGTCCCTACACACGGGGAGATAACTTGGGGAATGATTATGACAAGCACAAGGCTATGGACTTCTGAGAAGCGAAGTGTCCCAGAGCCATGTGCAGGTGGTGGTGGGGACAGAGCCAGCCTGGACCCACGGCTGCTGCCAGAGTAGGAGCCCCCAGCTGGGCTGCAGGGAGGCACCTGGACGTGGGGAGGAGAGGCCTGCAGGGGACTTCAGCATGTACAGGGTGGAAGGTCCATCTGTGCTGCTTTGGCACCAGCAAGCAGCAGAGCAGGAGTATCCTGAGAGGCATCACACCATGAAATGAGCTATAGGAACCACGAGCTGCTGCAAATTCTTGGTATTCCAAAATCTACTCCAGACTCATCTTTAAATGCTTATTCCTCAGGCTACACGCTCTCTAACCAAGGCAGTTTTTCACCCAGACCCTGTTCTGAACCACTCTGATCTCAACAGATTTTGTAGGAATGGTGGTATGCAGTGTGAAGCTACTGGCGAGCTGTGGTGAATGTGAGATAGACACAGCTTGCCATGTTACAAACGTGTATGTATACCAGAGGCAAAAGCACTAAAATATTTTTTGGACAATGTGACCTCTGTTTTGAAGATCATAAGACCTTCCTGAAAGCTGGACAGAACGTTTTTGGATGACAAGGAATAAATCTATAAGAAAAAATCCGTCTTTGAGCAAAGACCTTCATAAGCAAAAGGTAGAAAATCAGTTGTTGGAAAAAAAAATTAACCCCCCTCTTTGTTTCACACAATGTATTTATAAATATGACTTTTATAAAATTCTAGGCATTTTGTAGAGAACTCTGAGACTAGTTCTCTGCCCCATTGCACTTACTGTCCAATATTGCACATATGCAAGGAATGAGTAAGTGGTCTCCGGGAGCGACAGGCATAACTGTGAACAGTTTTGGCCCTGTTTGGCTGTGAATGGCTTTGTGGGTGCAGATTTATTTGAAAAAGGGACTATTATGAGATGGATGTCTTCTTATTTGATGGCTCTGAACTTACCCCCTCTTCTCACCTTCTTTATGCTAGAGGCACAGTGGATACTCTGGGAGAAGGATCATGCCATACTTTTCCTCTAAGCCTCCACTGTTGGAAACAGGATATTAAATGCTTGGCAATAAAGCAGGTTCTGGTTGTTGTTCAGTAACCTTGTAGCCTTCAGCTCTACTCTAAAAATCTTAGAGGAGCCGAGTACCCAAGCAGGAATCAATGATTTGTATCAGAGAAGAAGGAGGATATTAAAGATCCACTGGAGGAAACAAAAAGAACGAAGCTAACCTTGGAGCAGCCGAACGGGCAGAGACCCGTCGGTTCGTCTGCTAACCCTCATCACTTCTTCCTTCCCATTGCTGAATTTAATCTTCTTTACATGATTCTTGCCAGCCCCTCCTCTGGCACTGCAAGCTGGCTTTTAAACTTGATGAGTGGCTTTTGTGCAGAGCCTCCACTGGGTGGGGAGCTGAGGCTGGGGAGTGGGATGCGGCAGCTGGGGAGATGGTGCTGCTTCTCCATCTGGGCTCCAGCAGGCCCTCGTGGATGGAACCTATCAATCATGTGAAAAAGGTTTCTCAGAACTGTTAGAGCTGAGGAGAACATATGTTTCTTCCCACCTTTGTTATTAGTCCACCCCCTTCCTTCAGGGCTGCGTGCTCATTAGCAGCCACCTCTTTGTAATGCCCAGGAGGAGCTTTGCTGCTGCTCCTGATGGGAGGGAAGGTGGCAGCGGCCGAGGGGCCATATGAGTGCTGAGCCACTGCTCTGGCAACGGCAGGTGATGGTGTCTGCAGGTCTCTTGGGTGGTGCTGGGCAAGGAGGACAGCACCACAAGAGTAGCACCTGAGAGGGGCTTGATACCACAGTTTGCAGACTCCCCTCTGCCTTAACTGTCAGCTATCAACCAGTTCTAACAGTCCTTCCTTATCCTTCCATGAAAAATTTCCAGACTTGTTAAACTTTCAGTACCCAGAGAGCTGTCTGTGCAGAATGGGCTCTGTCCCTTGGCTTCTGCTTTTCATAGAATGGTCAGACCTGTGGTGCAGATGTGGCTTGTGGCTGGTCAGCTCTCATTCTACATAGCTCTCATTGTACACAGCATCTCCGTGGGCTTGGAGATCAGTCCTTACACAGACAGAGCATTTCTCCTTAGCAGGAGCACACTTTTCTGTAGGTCCTACTGAGCTAACTGAGTGTGCTCACACAGGGACTGTCCTTTGAGCAGCTGAGCCAGGCGGGGACTTGATGCCTGGTGGGTCTCTCAGGGGTGATTTGGTAAGTGAGGAAGCCCCGGCTGTGAATACAGGAATCAAGGTGCCCGTCCTCCCTGAGGGCATCCAGGCTTTGGGGCTGCCAGGCGTGCCTGGGGCAACTGCTGAGGCATGGGGGAGAGCAGAGGTGAGGACAGCGGGGCCCAGGCCCTGGGCACTGTGATGGGCTGCTCTGGTTGCAGGACTGCAAGCAGATGAAGTGTGCATGTACTTTGCTTTTCCTCTGAAGTACAGAATTCATTGGTAACCCTTCAGAGAGTCTTACTGTTCACAAGTTCTGGATCAGGGAAAAATTACCATGCTTTTCCTGGATGCAGTGGATCGGGTGGGTAAAACACAGGTTTTAGAGGATATTACAGCCCTGATGCTTTGCTGGAAAGACAGAGGAGACAACCTGACAGGCTGCAATTCCAAGCTGGAAGAAGAAGATGAAGGTTCAGGACCTCATGCTGGTTTCTGAGAGCTCACAGGGGATGTCTGTGACAGCACTGCTCCATGATGCAGGAACCTAAAGCACCAAATGTGGTCCCAGTTACTGTGGTGCAAATTTAGAACAACCTGTTAAATCTGACATGTTCTGCTGTGATGAAGAACAAACAGGAGCACATCAGTCCTCTGTGTGGAGTCACTCTTCCAGCTCCTGGCTGAATCTGCTGGGTTAAACCTTCCCATCCACCTGCACCAGCCCAGCCCCGGCCCCTCTGCAGCTGAAGGGCCACCAGAGCTCCTTTATGTGATGGGTTTAATCTGCTGTTTGAGACACAGAGTGTCTTTCACCTTGCCTCTTAATTTTGATCCAGAATGACTACTCATTCCTGTGTATCACCATAAAATCAATCTGGAATGCTAGGCTCATTCCAATTAAATACCAAGCTTCCAGCGTGGTCCAAATGTAATATAAGAATCATTAACCAGTTCCCAGCATTCACGTTCTCCTGGCCCCAGCAGAAGGCTCAGAGCTTTGCAATCACTCCACTGTGCTCTCTTATTAAATGCCACAGTTTTCAGCCCCATATCGCATTATTACCACTGTTGTCCTTTAGGGGCTGGTGCTAATAATGAATGAAGGAGCTTAATGAGCATGTGCCTTGAATAAGCTCTTTATACACCTCATAAAATAATGACTCCCATTTTACTGAGGACTCCGCAGGGCCAAGCTCACCAGAGCAGTCAGGGGTGCCAGGTCAATATGCCAGGGTACACTGCCCACCTCCAACAAGGCCTGTCCCACAGAGCTTCACCTTCAGTGCCACAGGGACACCTGCCCTCCCTCCCCAGGCCCTGGGGAAAGGAACTGAATCTAAGGATCACAGAACACCCTCTTGGGCTGGAAGTGGTGTGGTTTGGTGAGAGAAATAGGATTTGGGCTCTAACAGCACAAAGACACCTGATGAGCCCTGGGTGGCTCACAGTAGGTGACTTGCTTGTAACACGTTTGGCTGGAAAACTGGAATTTGGAAATTTAGTTTTCATCTTTAAGCAAAAAGCTTCCACACCTATCATTGAGGAAATACTCTGAGTTTAAACAAAGTGAATAAGCAAAGTAAAAGAAAGAAACCCAAAGGAAATACTCCCATAATGTGCTTTGGCTATTACGAACTATCATTTTCTAGATGAAATTAAAAGCCTTGTGAAAACTTTTTCAACCAGTACTAATTTTTAATAATTATTATTTATATTGCAAAAATGCTTACAGATCTCTTCATTTCAAAAATAGACCCGTTAACAAAAGATGCCTTTTTTACTAACAGGCCTGTGGAAACACCTTTCAAAATATTTACTGGCTGTGTGCCAGGTGTATGTTTGGGACCCCACAAGGACCAGCGTGTCGGCGAAGCTCTTCGCTGTCCGTGTCTCTCGAGGCAGGGAGTCTGCAGCTTCCAGTGAGATCTGAGCTGCAGCAGACTGGACCAAAACACAAGGGAAGCCTTCAGCATCCAGGTCTCTTTTGTGGCAAAATTCTGAATTTTGTGTTCCTGAAAAGTCAAGGCAGAAAGTCACATGATGCTTAGGGGAGGTGAAAGTCTGGCATATTTTTTCCCTGCCTTATGGTTTCTGAGTCCTTGCAGTAGACTAGTGTCATGTTTTCTAGTTTTTCCTTTGCAACTGTGGAGGATAAAAGTGTGTTTTAAGATGTCATATGCATGAATAATTATCATTTTCCTACCATTCCTATGGCATTGCCAGGCTCCTATCCCTGGCTGCTCATTCCTACCCAGCCAACCACAGCTTCTGAGCCCTCAGCTAAGGAACACACCCCACAATTGCTTTAGCTCTTGGCAGCAGATCAGGGTGGGATGAGGAGCAGGAAACAGGAAGAGCCTCCCAGAATGGATCTGAACAAAGGGGAACATACAAATTCTTATCCTTTGGAGCATGCATTTTAGGAGTTTTCACCCATCCCTTCTGCAGCATGATGATTCACTGCAAGTGTCTTCCCCAGCCATGGTGCCGCGGTTGTCGGGAGGAATCCACCCCTGATGGGAAGGAGATGTCCAGCACAGCCCACTGCTTAGTGACATGCCTTGCTCAGCGCAATGACTAGTTGTGCCTACAAGGTAAAACAAGGTAAAACCTTAGCAGAGAAAGTAGCAAGAAATTAAGAAAGTGAAAAATAATGGATGGTAAAATAAAAAAGGATGTTTGAGCAAAGCAAGGTACAGGTGCTTCCCATGTTTCTACCCTGCAGTTTACAACAGGGAGTCAAAACCAAGGGAGGACACTGAGGATGCCACCAGTCTGCCCAGAGACTTCTGTCATGGGCAGTCATACTTGGGCCACCAAGGCAGAGCTCTGGACATGCTCAGTTGAAGGCTGAGCTCCAACGTGCTCCTCGTGCGTGTTCAGTGCCAGGGGTTGTGCTCAGGGCTCTGTCTGCAGTTTGTAATCAGGAGCTCTGTGAAATAATTTCATTAGGCAGGTGTGAGGCAAATGTACACTGTAATCCAGTATAACACAATCATCATCACATTCCGATTCCCCTGCCCATCACCTTCCACATTTATCTTCAGAGACCTCTTGATGAAACAGCTGCTTAGATTTAATTAAACAACAGCATTATATAAACAAGTTCTTTTGTTTTGTGCACTGAACAGGGTATTCATCTTCAAAAGCTTTTCTGCCAGCACTGGCCTTGCTGCCCCTTGACTTGTCTTTACTCCAATTACTACTCCAGTTTAGCTGATTAATTTGTAGCCACTGGCAAACATGCACTGTTGGCAGGACATCATTCCATTTCAGTGACAAGCACTATAAAAAGATCATTATTTTCATTAGCATAAATAACTGCATGTTGATAGAACTCTGGTTTCTGAAAATAGGTTAAAGTCTTAACTGTCTTTATTCATTACCCAGATATAATTGGAAGTAAAATTATCACATAAGTGAACAATAAGCTATCAGTGTATAATGCTTAATGACTGCACTCAGGCCAGTCGCAGTCTGGAATGATTTTTTTTTCTTAAAATTAGACATTTTCATGTAAATGTCTATATAGATGCACACTATTTTTTTACAACACCATACATATTTGATGGCATAGAAGAAGGCACGGTGGAAAAAAGAATCACATGGCAGCTAAAGATGTTTTCTACTGCGTAGCTTCTGCACACACAGATGTTATTTTTCCAGGCAGTGGCCCAGGTTGGGTGCTTTGAAAGCTTCTCTGGCTGCAGCCTTCTAGTCAAGCACGTTCCTAACAGTTTTTCCCCTTACCAAATTTTTAAGAGTTAATATTGCATAACATGGTCCTTTGAGATTAAAGGCTTAGTTTTTCACTCTTTTTTTCTCCACATTCCTGGTGGCAGCTTTATGGCAGCTTGGACACGCGACACCTGAGTCACTCTGGTCACAGCGTTAGCTGTGCTTGCAAAGCCTTGTCCCCAGTGGGACCCTGCTCTGTGGTGATACCTCCTACAGCCCAGCAACAGTAATAAGAGCAACTGGCTGTAATGAAAAGCCCTGTTTGAAAGGTAGATGTTTCGAGAGCTTTGGACCCTGATTTGGATTTATTTAGCAGCTCTTCGGATGCACATGTGTAGCAGTACACAGGGTGTGGCCATCTAGGTGGTTTAACCCACTGCTCTAAAGAGAAAGTTTGAAACCAGGTTGCTGCTTTCAGCTCTCATGGACTACTAGGGTTTATTTCACACAGGAAACTTTGCAGGGAGTGTGTGTGTGTGTGTCTGTGTCTCTTCTGTGTTTATAGACTTCTGATGCTGCAAGCGGAGCCCCGTTCCTGCAGCGATGGTCTAGGGCAGAGGGCAGCAGATGTTGGACAAGCATGCATTTTGGTCACTACACTGCTCATCTTCAGGATTCAGGGAAAAAGAGCCTTCTGAAAGATAGCACGGTTGGGTTGGGTTGGTTTTTTTTTCTGGTGTTTGTTTATTTCTTTGTTTGCTGCTGCTAGACTGGGGCAGCTCCCTGGTGAGGAAAGCCTGAGAGACCTGCAGCTGTTTAGCCTGGAGAAGACAGAGGGATCTGATCAATAGCTAAGGGGCAGCTATAAAGAGCCTGGGGACCAGTGTCTTTTCAGTGGTGCACAGCAACAGGGCAAGAGTCAATGGGCACAGACTGGAACCCAGGAGATTCCATCTGAACATCAGGACAAATGTCTCTTCTGTGAGGGTGCCAGAGCCCTGGAGCAGGCTGCCCAGGGAGGTTGTGGCATCTCCTGCTCTGGAGACCTGCAAACCCCACCTGGACGTGATCCTGGGAAACCTGTTTGGAGTGAACCTGCTTTGGCATGGGGGACTGGACGAGATGATCTTCCAACCCCCACACTTCTGTGATTCTCTGTGATTTTGGAGAAGAGGTGTTAGCAGTAAGATAACATTTCTGTTGTATTATATAGGAAAACAACGGGTACAGCAAGATGGAAACTGAGGGAGGCTGCCTTTACTTTGCTGCCATCAAGAACTCTTGCCACTGGAAATTATTTGGTTTATATAACAGAGAAGAGCCAAGGGTAATAATTACAAGAGCAAATGGTTGCCTGAGTATTGAATATTGTCCAGGAAAAAAATGTAGATGAGTGAAAGGTGGAGACAGTACCTGGACTGCAGTAAAGCTGTGGCAGCCCCAGGGGCTGGAGGGCAGGTCCTCCCAGCCTGTCCCAAACTCCCTTGCCCACCTCCTGGGGCTGGAGGGGGAAGTTTGCAGAAAGCTGAAGGATCTGTTATGTTGACAGAGGATAACCAAACTGAAAATGTCTTGCAAAATGCAGTGTAATATTTGCTGAAATCTCACACCTAGAGTGGGATGCAGGGAAGAGGAGTGTGGAAGGTCTCATAGCACTGGTGAACAGCCAGCTTCGGAGCGGAATGGTATGATTGAACTGGGATTTTATTTTCAAAAACAAACAAACAAACAAACAAACAAACCCATGCATCAATGGAGGTTTTTTTTTCAGATTTTGCTTGTACTTAGAACAAATGCCCTGAATTTAAAGATTCTGGGGCTGGCAAAAGCCACATCTGATGGCAGCAGGCACCGAGGGGCTGGTGGGTGAGGTCCTGCCTGTCATCTGCTCCTGTAAATAGCAGCAAGAATCCCCACCTCCATCAGATGAGAGACAGGTGAGGCAGAGTCGTGGCAGCAAGCAGACTAGTAAAGAGGAGCAGGAGACTCTTCAGAAGCAAGCAGGGAACCCTCTGCCTGCATCTTAGAGAGCATGGAGAAGGTCTTGCAGCAGCAGTGGCTTCCTGGGGCGTGGTGGTTACTGATGACTGCAGGAGCCAGAGCTGCAGCAGACTCTGGTTACCTATTTGAGGAGGGAAGAAGAGGTTAAGGATTGTTTGCAGCAGACAAGCGCCTGAGAGAGGAGCAAACAGTTGGGCTTTTTTCTCCTTTTTTAAGTTACTTCAAAATATCCTTGGGGGGGTTCATTGTAAATACATAACATTTTGGACCTAAGTACTTGGGGTGTTGCTGAGGTGGCTGCATTGTATGAACAGGACAAAAGGCACTAGCAAGTCAAGAAAAGCCAGGCATTAAGGTACAATAGGACCTTGTCCATTTCTTCTGTGGGGAAATCTGGGCATTTAAGATGCAATGCAAGGGCTGGCCAATTGTGGTGTGTTTGAAAATGGTGGTGTGGTTCTGAAAAGCCCCACCGTGAAAGGACGTAGAGATCGGCTCAAGGAATTACTTTTACTTGTTACAGCAGAGGCCACCTGGGCTGAGGTCCCTCAGGCTGGTGCTGTGTGGGCACAGGAGGAGCTGTGTGCAGAGTGAGGCCTGGAGGCTGAAGCAAGCATGGTGCCTGCTGCCAGCTCAGCACTAAGTCATTTAGGGAAGAGCTGCTTGCACACAGGCAGCAAACTTGCAAACAACAGCTTGCCTGAATTTAATGAAATAAAAAGACTGGTAGACACATTTGAGTTTTGGTAAACATGGAAACTCATTTACCTGACCAGTCATAAATGGTTCTATAATTCCAATTAGCAGATATGAGGAAAAAAAAAAAGAAAGAGACCAGAATAGGGTTTGTCTTGATAAAAGATAAAACTCACTGTCTTGCAGTCCAAGTGAATTCAATACCCTTTACCTGGATGAGAGGCTGTAATGTCTTGTTACTCACAGGCTGGCCAGCATGCCCTCCAAGGCACTGCCTCAATCAGCCAGGGCTGCTCTGGTTTCTGTAAGCCTACAGCAAATTACAGCTGGGACTTTGTGCTGGCTGCTTAAACACCAGGCAGACATATGTGCTACTTGTGCCCCTGCTTGGGATGGTGTGGGCTGGGTTTTATTTGTCCTTTGAATATTTCTGTTACACTGCCATCATCACAGGAGTTGTCCCAGAGCACTACCAAAGCAGTTGTGTGTTTTTTCCTTTCCCTTGCTAGAGTCAGTGCTGAGGACTCATCCTGATGGCCTGTGCCTTGGCTGGGCAGAAAATGCTTGTGTTTGCATTTTCTTCAGCTGTTGCTCTGCTGGCTGCCAGCATGGCTCAACTCATGACAGCTCAAACGCTGCTGCAGGATGGCTCGCTTGGAGCCAACGATTCAAATGCTTTAAGAGGCATCCATGCTGTTCTCTAAGTACTCCTTTATTGGCTGCCCTCCAGTAGCCTTATCTGACTAATCTAATATTTCAGAAACAAAATAGGGGTGTGGGGGGAGGTGTGTCTGTGTGTGTCTCTGTGTGTGTGAGAGTGTAAAAACACTGCCCAGAGAGAACATGGTTTTAATGTAATGCAGGTGACCTGGAATATCTTCCATTCCTGTGTCCATTTCCCTATGCATAATACAGCAGATTTAAATACTTTTTAGTCCTTTGAGCGTGGCTTTCTGGACTGAAGGATCACAATGAAGTTTTATAGCCCTTTCTTATGAAGTGTGGCATTTCTGACATTATTTGATGTGCAAGAGCAACTGCATTAGTCAAAGGCTACGCTTGAATAGTTATCACTTTAAGCCCATGCCCTGGGAGTATTGTATACAGCTTCCTCATTATTTCCAGCCCTGCAGGTTATACCAAGAGATGCTATTAGTACATTACGATCATAAAATGAAGGTAGTCACTTTCTATAAGGGTCAAGTTTACTCCTAGAAGCAGGAAAACTTCATTTTGCAGCTTGGCTGGATTGGCAGTGCCCCGTTCCAAGCTATTCTTCCGTCCGGCTGTTCTGCACGAAGCCTTCCTCTGCCTGCTGGGGTCCAAGGTTCGCTTGGCCAACACTAAAACATGCAGCCAAACCTAATGCTACAGTGTCTGTGATGCAGCCCTCAGCCTGCTCACCTTACACAGGCTGCAGCATCGTTTACTGAACGTATAGGCCGTAGTATCTGAGAAGTGGTTGGGTCAGAGCCATGGGTATTGCACGTTGCTGTAAGAGAGAAGCATTTTGGGTGTATTTAGCACTTGACAATACTGCAGAGCAGCAGTTTTCAGGTGGGTAGTGTCTTGTGTTTGGTGAAGGCCTTCCAAGTAGTCTCAACGTTTGTAGCAGCTCATTGGCAGGCGCTGGAGAACTGAGGCAATGTGCTCCACTCCTGCCTGCCAGTGCCTGTGGGCTAGCGATGGTGCTGCTGTGCTAAAGAATCACGGTGAACACGGACACCAAGTCTGAAAATGTTCAGAAGGGAAAGCTAACGATGACACCCAGGCCTGCTTCGTAACCTGAGGCTGTTACTGCCTCTCCTGGGGGTGATGCCCCAGCCTGCAGGGGCAGTGGCACCAGGGGGTGCCATGGGCGAGGCAGCATGGTGGCCCTGGGCTGCTGCCCTGGCTGCTGGCCGCAAAGCTGGGCACTGGTGCTGCACCCGAAGGGGTGAAACTGCTCCTGGCCTGGCTTTGTAAGGGGGTAACTTCCCACAGCCTGGCAAAACGCTGCTGCTTGACTGAGGACACCCCTGACAGCAAGAGGGTAAGCAGGTTGCTCAGGCACATCTGAGTGCACATCTACTGCTGAAAAAGTCCTGATAGATTTTAGGCAAGGAAGAAAGAGCTGAAATTGAAAAAATGTTTTCCAGGAGAAAAATTTCTTGACCTCATTTCTCTGTGTGTTACAACAAGCAAGATATAGATCCGAGGGACACATAAAATTAAATAGAAAAGAACAAGGAGCACTGTCCCCATTTGAGCCATGTGCTTAGCTGGAAGTTGGTGCGCTCTAGCACAGGCGTGCCTCCACACCCCCTCTGGCACTCCTGCACTGCTTTCTGCAGAGGAGGGGTGGAACAGAGGTGCCTCACGCCTGGTCAGCATTAATCAGGGAAATGAAAGCCATCACCTTGATGACAGGATAAAATCTTAATGCATCTCATTGATGGTGCTTTGCCTCAGAGGCAGAGGGAGGAGCCTCGGTGGGCTGCATGTGTTGTCCACACACAACAGTGCTTTGAAGCCTGGTCTCTAAAAGTGGCACCTTTCTCTGGAAATAACCCCTGTGCTTACCTTAATTACAGTCCTATAATTCTAGTAAAAGAATAACATCACAACTGCACCCCAGATGAATTTTTATTATTTTAAATGATAACAGAATTTCAGCAATACTTTAGAAAAATTTTAATAAAATATTTTCTTGGATGCTTTCTGAGAAAAGAACGATCTTCAGGAAATCTCAGATCTGTGGCATGAACTCCTAAAGCAACAACAATCTTTTTTTTTTTTTTTCCACCTGGCCTTCACCACCAAAAATTTACAGTTGTATATTTAAAGAAAATAAATATCCAAGCTCCGAAATATTCTCCTGAACAATTTTTTTCTGAGAAAAACTAAAAAAACCCTACCGATTTGTTGAATGTTAACCATGTCACTTAGAGTATTTAAATGCTGTGGTATTAGGCAGGGTATAAGAACATAAATGGAATATCAGGATTACATATTTAATATTACATACATATTTATTTATAGATATGGTTCTAAAATGTATCTACAGACTTACAGATATGTCTAGTACACACAAAGATTGACAGTGGGGCTACCTGGGTGGTTTTCTTTGTTCTGCTTTGGGTTTGGTAAAGCATTTTATTCAAAGGACAGCCAGAGTTTAAAGATGAATAACTTTGATCACTCTCTAAGCTGCTGTTATAATGGCCAACTAGGTCAACAGGTTATTCACCACCATGGCTTATAGTCTTCTGCGGATGTGCCTTTAACTATCTGTAAGGCATATTGTTCATAGTGAGTAAATTTATACCTCCTGGGAGCCAGGTGTTAACCCCAACATCACATGTGTGGGTGTAACCTTGATATGCAGCACAAACCTTTCACTACAGGCTGCAAAGACCACGTTTCAGGAAAGCTGTTCTTCAAAGGCCAGGAATCCCATCACTGGGGCCGGGGCGTGCAGGAGCGTGGACTGAGCGGAGCATTTGCACTTGAAACGTGGCTCCGGTTGAGCTCGTTGACTGGTGGTGCTGGGAGAGCCGTGCCAGCGAGGGGCTGTGCCCCAGAGGGAGGCTCTG
>NW_008622404.1:15413-16141 GCF_000691845.1 Merops nubicus | reverse complement strand
GGGCAGTTTCCAGCCTCTCTGCCCCACGCTGGGGCACTGCAGGAGGCTCTGCCCCACGGCTCCCAGCGCTCTGCTGGATCTGGGCCACCGGAGCCGGGGAGAGGAAAACAATACGCAGACGCTCTGCAATTAACCAGCCTCCTAATTGCAGAGCTACACACGGCTCTTCCGCTGCTTTCTAAGTTTGGTGGCATAATTACAGCAGCAGGGGAGAAGCAGCATCTGTGTTCCCAAGCCCTGCCTTCCAGGGATTTTGGATTTGACCGTAGAAATCCTGGGCTGAAACCTGGCGGCTGATGAAAGGGAAAAGTGATCTCCAAGCTCTGCCTGGGCTGGGTGCTGGTGGGGCTCCCTGGGTGAAGTTCTCGTGTCCCCTGCACCCCCAGCCACGCTCGCTGGCCCTCTCTATAAAGTTTTTTTTGTTTGCAAAGTAGTGATAAAAAAAAACTCAACAAACCCAAAACAGAAAAACCCCAAAGTCTTGCTCCGGCCGATCATTGTAACGCTCAGTTTAGAAACACGTGGTGAGGAAGATTAAAGGGTGGCTCAGAGGGAGGCAGGCTGGGTGTCAGGGTGCTGGCATGGACCAGGAGCAGCCATGAGCCTGAGGGAGTTGTCCTCACATCATGTCTCCATCTCAGGAGAGGCAGGGTAAGCAGTACTGGATGGTGGGACAAGGGGTGATGGTTTTAGACTAGAAGAGGGAGATTTAGACTGGAGAGAAGGGA
>NW_008622404.1:11661-15322 GCF_000691845.1 Merops nubicus | reverse complement strand
CTGGAACCATGCCAGGTGAGGTTAGCTGGGGCTCTGAGCACCCTGCTGTGGTTGAAGAAGCCCCTGCTCCCTGCAGGACTAGATCACCCTGAAAGTTCCCTTCCCACCCAAACCCTCCTGTAATTCTCTGATTCTATGATCTCCCCAGCTCGGCTTTTCTTTGGGAAGACCCAGGATGACAAACCCACCTTCATATTGTAGGCTTGCTTGCCTGAGGGGCTTTGTTTTGGGGAGCATCCCCCCAGCATCCCCACGCACACGAGGGCACCTCGCGGGCGGGGTGGGCACGGCAATGGCCAGCCAGCCACGGGCAAGCTCCCAGACCTATATTTAATTTTTTACATACATATATATATATTTTATACTGTGGCTTTGAGGCATCCAGCAATAAATGCCACTTTCTGTGTGAAGAGGAGGACTCCTTGGAAGGCAGGGGAGGGCGGCTGAATCGCGGGCTGTGTTTTCGGCTGGAAACGTGGCTCGGGCTCCGAGTGTTTTCCATCACACAGGAGGGTTTGTGTGGGCTCACCTGGGCAGGAAGCAGCGGGGTAAAACGATACCCCACGGGGCACGGGCAGCCCTTTCCACCCCCCTCTTTTGCCCCAAGCCCGAGAGCAGCCAGCAGCTCTTAATGCAATAAGCAGCCACTCGACGGCAGCTCTTGCACCATGTGGGAAAATTATTAGTTTTGGTGGAAAAGGAGCTGGGCAGATGAGGGATGCATCAAGTTATTGGCTCCTCAGCCCCGTCTCAACACCAGGGTGAATATCCCACCCAGCTTCTCCCAGTGGATATCTCCTGCCTGCTCCCAGCAGAGTTAAATCTCCAGGTGAAGGGAAGAAAAGACCCCTCTTGGTCTGTGGATTCACTGGAAAAATCTGTGGGGTTTAGTAACATTGTGGTAGTGCTGCTTCAGTTGCTGCTAAATAGCTGAGGGGAATAAATAGTCTCCAGTGTCCATGGGATTAGGTATTGTCTGGGTTGCTTGCTGGAAAATAATCCTGGGATGAGTGTGGTCCATAGGTCAGGAGTGATGCCCCCAGCCCCTGCTCTCTCCTGCCCACCACTGGGCCCTGGAGAGAAACCACTCATGAGCAGGGTTTATCCCTTTGTCAGAAGCAAGGGTTTTTTTATGTATATATTGTCACTCTTTGGAAGAATTTGGTTTTCCAGCCAGGCTGTAAAAATGCACATTTTTTTCCAGACTCCCAGAGGGTTGAGGGGAGTTTTTTTGTTCTTTCTCATTCCTCCTTCAGTGGCTGAAGACGAGGAAAGGGATGAGACACAGGGGAAAGCACAGAGCCTGGCCCTGGCGATGCTGCCCACCCTGGGCTGGGGACAGTGGCCAGATCCTCTCCCCATTTCTGTGCTTTCCAGCCACTTTCCACTACCAGCATCACCTCACCACTGGGATTCAGCCCTGGGGGTGGCTGCATCTGTGTTTTCCCTGCAGGAAGGGCAGCAGCATCCTTTGAGGGAAGGGTGACCTGGTCCTCCTCTAACACACCTTAAAATCTCCCTGCTCTGCCTTGAATGGTAAAATCATAGAACTGTACAGATTGGAGAGACCTTTCAGATCATGGAGTCCATCCAGCCCTTCCCCAGCACTGCCAGGTCCCCACTGCCCCGTGTCCCTCACACCACATCTCCATGGCTTGGAAACCCCTCCAGGGGTGGGGACTCCACCACTGCCCTGGGCAGCCTGGCACAGCCCTGGGAACCCTCAAGGGCAAGAAATTGTTCCTCAGGGACAACCTCAACCTCTCCTGGCATAACTTGAGGCAGTTTCCCTTTGTCCTGTCCCTTGTTCCTTGGGAGCAGAGCCCGACCCCCCCCGGCTCCAGGCTCCTGTCAGGAGCTGTGCAGAGCCAGAAGGTCTCCCCTGAGCCTCCTTTGCTCCAGGCTCAGCACCCCCAGCTCCCTCAGCTGCTCCTCCCCACACTTGGCCTCTAGACCCTTCCCCAGCAGCTTCGTTGCCCTTCTCTGGCCACACTCTAGCCCCTCCAGGTCCTTCTTGGAGTGAGGGGCCCAAAATTCAACCCAATCCTCACTTTGCATCTTGCAAGCACACTCTGAGGAGAGATGTTGTCCCAGACTGACACAGCACTGATGGGCTTGGTCCCCAGATGCTTCTCCACCTCACACAGCACCAGCAAAAGGAAAACATTTGCAGGCTGCTGTTCTTGACCCCTCTGGAATATCCTCTGCTATTTTTTTTGCCTGATGAAAGAAGAATCCAGCAGTGTGAGGAAGGGGTTTCTGTCCCTCACTGTGTCCCTGGAGAAGCCATATCCCCCGAGCCAACAGAGCCTGGGCTTGGCCAGCTGATGAAGATTTGCCTTGTTCTACTGCGATTCCTTGTGGATGGTGCCTGCTGAAAAAGGAATAGGGAAAAAATACTAAGCAGGAGAAACCTCACGGAGCCTCTCGGTGGGTTCTCTGCACCTTGGGAGCACCTGGCTCCTGCCCCCTCTCTCTGGGGCCTAGGGGTGTGTCCCCACAGCTGCCCCCCAGCAGCTGGCCCTGCGGGGAGGGCTCCGTGTGCCTGGAAAGCCATCGGCAAAACGCTTTTCATTGCTCACCCTTTGAAGTTCCAGGCATGTGCCAGACTCGTGGTCGGCACCTGCAAACAGATCTGACCCCAGCAGCTGCCCAGCTTTGATGTTCTGTGGTGTGGGAGGGGCTCTGGAGCCCCGGGCTGGTGTCACCCTCCTGGAGAGGGGCCAGAGGGGACCCAACACCCAGGAGGGACCACGGAAAACGTGGCTGGGTTTTTGTCCTGCCTCCTGCTCACCTTCCAGAGCAGAGATGCACCAGCAGGGCGTGCAGACCCATCACTGATGGGTCTTTTATATCATGGATGCTCTGACAGGGCCACCTCTAGAGGTGGGAGTAGGAGGACCAAGCTGTCACCAGGACATGTCACAGACTGCGACCAGCATCTTCACGAAGCAGCTGATTGAAGTTTGCCATCAATGTCCTTCTGTTCAGCAGCCTTTTTATAGCTCCACACATTTTTCTTGGCCCTGAGTCTCTCTGCTCCCGTTGAGAACAGAGAAGATCTCTCAGCTCCACAGCCAGGAGGGGGCTGCACCAGCACATCTCAGCTTGCACGCTCCTGCTGCCCAAAAGGCAACGTTCCCACCCTGCCTGTGCCCTGGCACTGGTGTAGCCAGAGTGTTGTGTAGCTTCAGGCACGACAGAGCTCGGGGACCATCCTGGCCAGGAGCTGTGGTGATGCAGGACTCTGAGCATCAAGCCCTTTCCTGAGCCCCTGGCCCCGCGCTGTGGGTTCCCCCATGGCACATCCTTCCTGCTTCCCCAGGGATGGCAGTCCCAGGAAAATGCCATGCAGGGTGCTGGAGGCGATGGCAAGCTTGGCATCAAGCAGCAGCCCCAGCCAGAGGTAGCCAAGCTGGGTCGTTCTCCATCGAGATCATGAGGGTGCAGCTCTCCGTGGTGATGTGGTACCCATGGGTGGGAGAGGTGGCCTAAAGGAGGGGAAACTCCAAAGTCACCAAATCCCAGCAGGGTGGGGTTGGGAGGGACCACTGGAGATCATCTTGTCCAGCCCCTCTGCTCCAGCAGCTCACCCACAGCAGGGTGCCCAGGATGGCACCCAGGCGGGTTTGGGCTCTCTCCCGGGCAGGAGAACCCCCCA
>NW_008622404.1:8394-11435 GCF_000691845.1 Merops nubicus | reverse complement strand
CCTGTCCTGGCACAGAGATGCTCCAGCCCCTCAGCAGCTCCACAGCCTCCACTGGACTCTCTCCAGTTATTCCTTGTCTCCCTTGCACTGGGGAGCCCAGAACTGGACCCAGGACTCTGGAGTTGGCATCTCTAGGGCAGAGTAGAGGGGTGAAAAGAACCTCCCTTGACCTACTGGCCACACTCTTCTTCATGCACCCCAGGAGACTGTGGGCCCTCTTGGCCATAAGGACCCACTGCTGGCTCATGCCCAACTTGTGAAATTCCCAGGCTGCCTTCCCAGCACCACTCCTGCTCGTGGCAGTGGCTTTGCAGGAGCATCACGGGTGCACGTGTGAGATCAGGGGTGATACAAACCACTGGTGCCAGCTCCGGGGGTGCTGGGTGAGGGGTGGTACTTGTGGCATTGCAGCTGGAGGTCCCAGTGCCCGGGGCCAGCACGTTGGGGTTGGCAGAGGGAAGGTGTGCTGGGAGATGGGCAATGCACGCTGTGCTTGTAGGCTGCACCCCCTTGGCACCCCCCTCCATCTGTGGTGTGCCCCTCACCCACATCTCTGGGTCCATCATCCCAGCTTGCTGCTCGAAGCCCTCCAAGGCATCTTGGGCTCCCCAGGGCAGGTGGCACCAGGAACATGGCCACGTAGCCTGGAGCATCCCATTGCTGCCAGAGGGACACAGAGACACCCATGGGTCACCCCAGCCACAACTCCACCAGGGAGCCACCAAATCCTACTGAGAGATGTGCCAGCCCCAGGCACCTCCCAGCCTTTGCAGTTAGCTCAGCATCGTGGGGGCTTCCTCCTGTCAAGGCAAGGAGTGAGGCTTTGGTAGGACCAGGCTGGGGTTGAAGCCAACCTGGCCGTGGTTTTGGGGTCTGTGCAGGCTTGGGGGGGGGTCTCCAGCAGAGCCCTGCGTGGGGCTGCCCCCCTCCGTGCTCTGAGTGTAACTGGAGCTCAGCCAGCCCTTGGGTTCGGAGCATTTTTGGAATGTTTTGGGTTTGGGAGGCACAGGAGGAATGTCTGCTGGGGAGGGCAAACAGCCTGGCCTAGGCTGCGTTTTGGGGACACCGAGCTCCATGTCCCTGCTCGAGTCCCACCTCAAACCCTGCAGCTTTCTCAGGGCAAAAACTAAAAAGCCCTTTTTTGGGTGAAAAGACGAAACCACCGTTTCCACCAACACCTTCCTGCTGCACAACCCGACAGGATCCATGTCCCAGGCGGCATCTCCTGGCCCCCACCCCCAAAACCACCGCCGAGGAGAAGGTGGCTGCTGGAGCAGCATCCCTGGGTCTCCCCATCCTCCTCCTCCTCCCAGACCCCCCCCTCCTTGGCCAGTGCTGGCCCCGCGCAGCTCGCCTCTTGCAGACACCTTTGCTTCCCTCTGCAGGAGATCTCCACAAATTGCAGGAGGGTTTCTCTGCATCCCTCTCCAGAGCTGGACCCCACCAGGCGCCGAGGAGAAGGTGGCTGCTGGAGCAGCATCCCTGGGTCTCCCCATCCTCCTCCTCCTCCCAGACCCCCCCCTCCTTGGCCAGTGCTGGCCCCGCGCAGCTCGCCTCTTGCAGACACCTTTGCTTCCCTCTGCAGGAGATCTCCACAAATTGCAGGAGGGTTTCTCTGCATCCCTCTCCAGAGCTGGACCCCACCAGGGATGGAGCTGCTGCTAGGGGGGGGGGCCCAGAGCCACTGGCTAGTTTTATCTCCATCACTTGACTATTATACTTCATCAGGAAAGGGGGGGGATATTATAATTTTAATTTTTTTTTTTTAAATCCATTTTTCTTTTATACAGAGCAAATTATAATCACTTTTAATTGAAAAAAAAAAAAAAAAAAAAGCTGATAATATTCTGAACCAAATTTCTGGAAGAGAATAATTAACAGGGCACTAAATCCCCAAAGGAAATGCTCATTAATCTTGTCTTTCAGAAGGAAATTTCAGAAGAGAGCTTATTTAAAACATTGCTAATAGTTCTAGGAAAGTTGACAGCTTAAAAGCCCCCAAATCTAGCAGTGGTCTCCCTCCTATCAGATCCTGGAGTAAGTAGGTCAGGTTGGACAGGAGCATCTCTGCTCTCCAAGCTGGGGAGGTGAAGTGCTGGGGTTAAACCCCCAGCCCTGAATGAGGGTTGGCACGTGGATGATGGCCACAACCAGGCAAGAAAGCTCCTCCTCATCGGTTGTCACACAGAGCCTTTGGTGGGAACTGAGGAGGAGATCCCCACCAGTTGCCCCCACTTTCCACATGAACTTGGAGGTGGGGCAAGAAGCCACCTCTCTAAGAGCTGACTCTGGCTGCAGTAGAGTTTGGAGGTCTGTCTGAGCAGTGTATGAGTTGTGTGAGGTTTCTGGGTCTTGAGAAGGCTCCTCAACTCTTCATAGCAAGTGGAGTTTCCAGGGTGGCACAACAAGATTGTGAATTTCTATCTGGGACTCATGGGCTGGCTGGTTCCATCTCCCATGGCTTGCATCCTTGGTCAGCTTGCTCCCTTCTGCACATCCTGTGTTGTGAATGAGTGCATCAACTTATTCCTCCTTCCACTTCTCTGGTGTTTTGGAGCTCTCATGTGGTAGTGGAGGGAGGGCTTTGGTTGCTGGTTTGCCTGTTAATGAGACTATTCTTCCTAGTTGGGCAGGTGGTCAGCAGAAGAGGTGGCCACCACAGCTATTGGCTACCACCAGAGTTGGAGGAGCTCCCTGGGATGGGGCTGGGTGGGGATGAGGTGTCTGTGACACCAGGAGTGGGCTTGGGAAGGCTCCTGCTGCAGGTTGTCCCTCCTGCCTGAGCTTGGGGACAAGCCTGGCGGGTGACAAGATCATCTGAACCAGCTTGGTGAGCGTCCTCAGAGCATCTGTGATGGGGCTGCTGGCTGGTGCTGGGGTGCTCCTTGTGCCACCCACAATCCTCATGCTGTTCATGGTTCTCTTCCCACCTGTAGTCCTCATGCTGCCCATGGTCCACCTAAGCCCCAGCATGAAATGCCAGTCTCTCCATCTCTGTGGGCTCTGGGACCATCTCCTCCTTTAAGCCAGTGCAGTTTGGG
>NW_008622404.1:7968-8234 GCF_000691845.1 Merops nubicus | reverse complement strand
CTGTGGTCTAGTGGTTAGGGAGATGTTGGGATGCAGGTTGGACTTGCTGATCCTAGAGGCCCTTTCCAACCAGGGTGATTCTGTGAATAACAGGATCCCTGTGCTTGCTCATGTGCACCCAGCTGACCCCACTTGAAGCCTGTGATGAATTAATTGCCACGAGCTAATTAATTGCAGTCAGGGAGCTGTGTGTCTGCCCCAGGGCAGGACCAGCCGAGTTCAATGTGGGGCAGATTCTGGCCTGTTGGTGCCCCCCACTCCTCTGA
>NW_008622404.1:0-7899 GCF_000691845.1 Merops nubicus | reverse complement strand
CCCCACCCCTCTGAGCAGCCGCTCTGGCAGCTGTGCCAAGGGGACCAGAAGGATGCCAAGGGGACCAGAAGGATGCCAAGGGGACACGGGGCTAAATGAGGCTTGGGTGACAATCCTGGGGATGTGCTCATCGCTCTCAGGTTTCCTGTCCCCGTTTGACCAGGGCTGGGAGTGGAGGGGAAGGCAGCTTGGAGCAGGCCCAGGCTCTGCTGGGAGGAAGGAAATGTGATATTGGCCTGGGAATGGTGTCATTGCCTTGGCTTTTTTTGGCTTTTTTTTTTTTTTGTTGGCTTCCTATTTTTTTAGGGGAGTCAGGGAAGGCTAGGAGGGAAATGCACCACGGGGGCCCTGTTGCAGGAAGGAGGTGATACGGGACACTGGTGTGATGGGGTCACCCAGGGCTGGGGACAGTCCAGGTGATGCCACTGGGCTCCCCTTCCCCCAAATCCATCCTTTAGCTGCCCCTCCAGCAGTGTGCCAGATCATTTCTCCCCTTCTTCCACCAGCTCCCTGTGAGCATCCCCTGCCCGGGGCTGTCGATGGACAAATTTGTGTTGAATTTAAAACAAAAATGAGGAAGAGAGAAGCAAATCCTCCCCTTTTGACTGATGCACCTTCACTCTGCTTGGAGAACGGATCTGCCCAAGTCACGCAGACCTGGGGAGAGGGGGAGATCTCCTCACAGCCATATTTAATACCCCTCCAAGGCCCCAGTGAAAGAGAGCACTTAATCCCATGCTTCAGTTCATTTGCTGGGCTTTAAAACCCCGAGCGACGCGCTCGGCTCGAGGCGGGGGCCTGGAGCAGCCTGGCCACGCCATGTTCTCCAAATACTCAGAAAAGCAGCCAAATTTCAGCAAAAGAACCTCAAAGGTGGGCTGTGGGGCATCCTGCTCTGTCTGTTGATGTGCAGGTTGCCAGGACACCCACAGGGTGATGTGTGATGCGCTGATACCCGGCGCCAACACGGATCCTGCCCCTCTCGACGTTGATCCTTCAAACGGCATTGAAGGAGTTCATTTTGATTATTTTTAAGGATTTTTCCCTCGTGTACAGCCCTGCCCCAGGCAGATCCTGCTGCCTGGGGTCCCTGCTGTCCCCTCCTGCCTGCTCTTTGTCATCCCCAGCCTCTCGGTACCTCGCTGCCCCGCGCGCCTTTTATCTCCCTTCTGCCCAAGGATCTCAAATATGTGATCCGATAAAGACAAACAAACACCCGTTCAATTTCGTTCCCCCTAATGCCAGACTCTACTTTTACCCAAGTAATTAAGATTAATGCAGTTGATAATTGAGGAAGTATTCTTAAATGTACCGTTCTGGCAGCATCTAACATGTAATTTTACCTTAGAAGATTTATCGGAGCACTTAGGTAACAGATAGTTCCTTAGCAAACAGGAGCATTTAGAAGGAAAATGAAAGATTAATATTTCTTAACTAAATGTCAAAATAAGTCATTCTTTATTGTAGCCCGACAAAGATGTTGCTGTCGGGCTCGGCCCCTCTGCTGATTCCCAGGGGAGATAAACCCACCACAGTCTTGGCGAGCAGCAGGGGAGGGGAGGAGGTCTCAGATGTCCAATGTCTCTGGTCCTGGAGGAAGCAGAAGCTTTGCAGGGCTGGGGATGGGGCTGGAGTGAGTGGCCAGAGCTCACTGGCACCCAGCTCCTGCCACTGCCCAGCTGAAGAATTCTGGGGTTTGCTTTGCCAGGTCACCCTGATCCAACCGTCCCTTTTCGTGCAGATGCAGTATTGGGGTGACCTCCAACTGGGGCTGAGCTGTGTCTCCTAGAATCATTAGGGTTGGAAGAGACCTTTCAGATCATGGAGTCCAACCCTTCCCCAGCAGTGCCAGGTCCCCACTGCCCCCTGTCCCTCACACCACATCTCCATGGCTTGGAAACCCCTCCAGGGGTGGGGACTCCACCACAGCCCTGGGCAACCCTCAAGGGCAAGAAATTGTTCCTCAGCTCCAACCTCAACCTCCCCTGGGGCAACTTGAAGCTGTTTCCTCTAGTCCTATCACTTCTTCCTTGGAAGAAGAGACCAACCCACTAGTGACAGGATGAGAGGCAATGAGCTGAAGTTGGACCAGGGGAGGTTTTAACTGGATATTAGGAAGAATTTCTTCCCTGGCAGAGTGGTGAGGCCTTGCCCCAGGCTGCCCAGGGAGGTGCTGAAGTCACCATCCCTGGAGGGGTTCAAGGAACTTGTAGACAGTACTTCAGGACAGGTTGTAGTGGTCATGATAATATTGTGTTGATGGTTGGATTTGATCTTAGAGGTGTTTTCCAACCTTAATGATTCTATGTCTTCTCTCCTGCCCACCCCAGCCACCTCCTCTGTCCCTTCTCCCATAGGGCACACTCTCTGCCAAACCTCCTCTCGCAGCTCCTCAGCAGCACAAAGATTCAGGAGGGATCCTGGACATGGCTCTGAGACTCCAGCTTGCAAGACCCTCCTGTCTACAGGGTGCCCAGGGAGCTGCCAGGCTGAGCCATGCCCACCCAGGGACCTGCTCTCCTCCACTAGTTTGCGTTATAAGCTGAGGGAGGATTAGGACTGTTTGCAAAATCTGGATCCTGAGTGAGAGCTGGATTCTCACCAGCTTGGAAATTCAGAGCTGTTCAGATCCAGAAAATCAATTTTGGATCATCATGAGCAAGAAACAAACTTTCTGAATAACCTTCCACCTTCTCCTCAGGCCAGAAAAAATCTGCTGGAAGCAACATCTTGCCCTGACACAGCCAGACCAGACCCTCCAGGTCTGTGTGTGTGTGTGCACACTCCCAGCACCTTTCCCAGCCCCTCTTAGAAGGTTCTTTTCAAGCTGTTGGCACCAGGGCTCAGCTCCTTCCCACTGTGGTTTCTGCCCAAAGAACGCTCCAGCATCTTTCTCAAAGAGAGCATCTGTCCATCCCCAGACCTGTCCCTTTGGTCCTGGGCAGTGCCTGGGCTTGGGGTCAGACCCAGGCTCTGGTCTCAGCCTCCCTCCTCGGGGAAAACTGGGGACCAGGGCTGCAAGAGAGGTGTCACATCCCTCCTGCTGAGATGCCTCGACCCAGGCAGGAGCCAGACCCCTCATCCTGCTTTTGTCTTTGAGTAGGAAACAGGTTAATGTCAGAACAGGGTTCGATGTGTCTGGATATGACCCACGTGCTCTTGGAGAGCAGTGAATGGGGGTTAACTCCAGGCTGGACACTTAAAATCTCCCCCTTTTCCCACATTTGGGAAGAAGTGCCCTTTCCCAACTCACTCCCAGGGTCTGATGTAGGTGGGTGCTGTTTCAGGAGCATGGCCTGATCCAGGGTGGTGCTGACTGGGAGGTGGGCTGCTGCTTTTCCACCATCTGCCACCCCAGGGCTGGACATCACAGGGACCAGCCCATCACTGCCCGGCTGGGGGGCACTGGGGGTCAGGGATGGCAGGGGTGGGACCTGGGTGCAGGGTGCAGGATCAGGCCTGGCTGGCAGCAGGCTGGCAAGTGCCTGGCAGAGGTTGGCCAGTGGTCTGAGCACACCCAGGGCTGTGGTTTGGCATTTGGCCATCCTCAGTCTCCCCTTCCTCCTCCTCCTCCTCCTCTTAGGGCCATATCCTGACCATGGTTGCAATGAGCCCCTACAACGCTTTGGATCTGCAGCACCCCAGCGGGTGAAGGTGGTGGCTGAGGATAGAGCTGGGCTGCAGGAGAAGGGGAAGGGGCACCCCATCTCCATCTGTGCCTCAGTTTCCTCCCTCCCACACGCCCAGCCAGAGCCACCCAGCTGGGGGTGGCCCCGACGGGGCGTTTTGGGGTGGAAACCTCCTTTTGGCAGCCGAGCCCTCCCCGTGCAGGCGGCCCAGCCAGCCACAAATTCCTGACATATTTTTCCTCTTCCCTTTGCAGCCAAGAAATTCATCTTTCATGGGAGGTGGAAGCGAGTCCCGGCAGTAGCAGAGCAGAGGAGGTTGCCAAGGTATGGGCCAGGGTCAGATGCTATTTTTGGGAGCCAGACGCTCTCGTCCTCATCCCGGCTAGGCTCAGGGAATGCCCCCAGCTGCCCCCCAAGCTTCAGGGGATGCTCAGGGACCTCCCTGGTGGCTTTTCCAGCCCCGTTGGGAGAGGCAGAAAGTGTAAAGAGGTGCCAGGGTTTGAGGAGGGGCCAGTTCACAAGGGGAAGGGACTTTTCCCAGCCCCAGCTGAAGCTGTGCGAGGGAGGATCCAACCCCCCGGGGAGGATTTCAATCCTTTAGGTAGTGGTGAAGTGTTTGGGGGGCAAAAGCCCAAAGTGTGTTCACAGAGTCATTTAAAGGAAGAGACCTTTCAGATCGAGTCCAACCTGTCCCACAGCACAGCCAGGTCCCCACTGCCCCATGTCCCTCAGCATCACATCTCCGCAGCTTGGAAACCCCTCCAGGGGTGGGGACTCCACCCTGCAAAAGGCATTTTCCTGGGTGATGCCACCAGCCAGCATCTTGATTTATTTTTTTTATTCCCCCTTCCACCCACTCCCACGTTGCCAAACCCACCGTTCCTCTGGCCACGATGCCCACCCAGACAAGCAGCCAAATCCTGGGATGGCTTTTTATTCACCTTCCAGGAGCTCACCCATGCCAAACCCTGGCAAGACCCACAGCCCTGCCACCCCCACCCTGACCAGAGCCCCTTACCCCCAGCCCTTCATCCCTCCCAGCCCCACCAAGGCTTCGCTGGACATAAAAAAGGCAAGAACAGCCCCGTGGTAATCTCAGAGCTGATAGCAGGAGCAGATAGGCGAGGGGCAGCCTTATCAGGCTGGTGTTGGGCTGAGTCACCACGATTAACTGACTTCCCCAAGGTCATGCAAGGGAGAGGCTGAGCCCAGCACTGAGCCCAGCTCTCCCAGTGCCCCAGCGAGGTCATCCCACCGTGCTAGAGGAGTTTTTCCTTCTGCCCGAGTGATGCTGGGCTGACTTCTAGCCTCTCTGCAGGGTTTCAGCCCTTTCTTCAGCTGCTGGTGGGGTTTTCTTGTTAGGTGTTGGGGTTTTTTTTTGGTCTTCAACAAGTGTTTTGTTCCTGTTGACGTGGGGTTGAGCCCCAGGAGATGCTTCACCTGCTCCTGCTGCCCACGGTGGGGACATGGTGGTCCCCTCAGTCTTTGTGCTGTGGTCCTCATGCAATGTCCCAGCTGAGATGCAAAACTTCAGCATCCTGCTGGTGGGATTCAGAGCTCTTCCCTCTTGGAAGGAGACTCTGTCAGGGCTGGGATGGTGCCATCCCCTGGGATGTGCGTGGTGGGACCACCCTGCAGGATTAAGTGCTAAGGGGACTGGGAAGCACTGAGGTGCTCAGGGAGCAGGGGCACCCCGGGGTGCCCTTGGCTCTGCCTGTGGGACATGACCAGCTCTTGAGGTGTGAGGAGCTGTGTCTCTTGGCTTCAGGTGCCAAAGAGGCAGGGTGGTGAATCCCAACCCCCCTGGCATGCTGGGACCTGCCCCATGGGCTGGGCTCTGCCTTGCCAGCCAGGCTCCTGCCACCCCTGCTTGGTTGTCCCCCTGTCCCCAAGCTGCAGGAGGCTGTTGGTGACCCCAGCCTGGGAAGGTGCTGCAGGGGTGGGTGAAAGGGCAGAGCACCCAGCAAGCCACACAATTACAGGTGGGCATCGCTCTCCCTGTGGCCAGGCAGCCTGGTAACAAATGCCACATGCTTTTTTTGACAGCATAACCTCCCTCTGCCCCATCCCATTCCTTCCCATCTCCTTTCCCAGGAGCTGAAACATCAAAACCCAGAAAACAATGCCAGCAGTAACCCAAAGAGGAGTCCGGACCCCAGGAGCAGGCTGAGAGCCTGCAAAAAGGAAAAGAAAGATTAAATAGTCCCTATTTTCATTTGATTGTTTCCCATCCAAGGGGCAAACTGTTTGGGCTGGATCCAGAAGCCCTCCAGTGAGAGATGCAGGCAGCTGCCTGGGGAATATCACTTTAAATCAACATGCCCAGCCCTCCTTATCAAACACCCCATCGGGAGCAGCACCAGGAGGCCCCAGGTTTCTGCACCAGGCTGCTCCCAAGGCTTGCACCATGGCCAGAGCCAGCAGGAGGGACCCCCACGCAGGGGCAGGGGGTCCCCAAGCCCCCAGCATAGTAACGAGCATCAAGGGTTTGGGGAAATGAAGCCCTAATTTTCACCTTGCCCTTCTTCCCGTGCCCCGTCTATCATTTGCATGGGATAAACCCGTGCCCATCTCCTTGCCCACGTGCTGCCACCACCACCACCAGGCATCCTGGCACAGCACTGGCACTGCAGCTTTATGGATCCACAAACGAGCCTTTCCTTCAAAGAAAGGGGGGGAGAAGGAAAAAAAAAAAGGGCTTCTTTATGTGGCTGAAAGAGCACGACTGTGATAATGTAGCAAGCGCCGGCCTTGGGTATTTTATCTTGGCAAGGAGCCTTTGCAAATTTAAACAGCAGCAAACTGGCTTTGCCGTTGGGGCTGGAAGTGGCATAAGTGGGGCATTGTTTGGCAGGGAAAAGCCCTGTGTGCCAAAGGGCCGTGTGGGAGCTTGGGCTGGCCCAGCTGTGTCAGCCCAGGCTTTGTTTCACTGAGCAGGGTGTGAAATTGTGGAGGAATTCCAGCAGAGAGGGGACCCCGGGGAGTCCACCCTGTCACTGGTTCCTTGGGAGCAGAGCCCGACCCCCTCCTGGCTCCAGGCTCCTGTCAGGAGCTGTGCAGAGCCAGAAGGTCTCCCCTGAGCCTCCTTTGCTCCAGGCTCAGCACCCCCAGCTCCCTCAGCTGCTCCTCCCCACACTTGGGCTCTAGACCCTTCCCCAGGAGCTCCGTTGCCCTTCTCTGGCCACACTCCAGCCCCTCCAGGTCCTTCTTGGAGTGAAGGACCCAAATAGATGCAGGTCTCTCCTCTTTTCTTGCAGAAATGCTTTTCTGCCCAGCTGGCCCCTGGGCAGGGGTAGTGAGGCTGTGCAGCATGGGGTGGACCCCGAATGGGGCTGAGGATGGAAGAATTACACCCAGGAGAAGACCAATAAGCTGGATTTCACACTTTTTACAACTCCCAGCAATATCATGTCTTTGTCTCCTGCAGCAGACACTAAAGAGGCATTTCTAGCAAGGAAGGAGGAAAAAAACCTTTCTGATTCCAAGGGACTTTTAAAAACAGACTCTTTAAAACAAAGGTTTAGTTGTTTTGTTTTTTTTTTAAAAAAATATAGCTTGTGAATGGGGCTAAAATCCTAGTGGTAGCTTTTAAAAGGCTGCACTTGACTTGTGCTTCGTGTCCAATGCCCTGAGGTCCTGTACTGTAAAATTGACTGGTAAATTCAGAACTTGGGGTTTTTTTTATTCTTTCTCCTACTTAATAGGGTCTAATTTCCAGGGCAGTTTGTGGGTGGTGGTCAAGTTTTGGCAGGGGCAGCAGGAGCTCAGGTCCTTTCTCCAGGGGATTTCAGAGGGCAGCAGGGTCAAAGCACTGGGGGAGGATGGTGGTGGAGCACAAGCCTGACCTCCTCATCCCTCAGGACATGGGGACACGGGGACAGAGAGCCCTTCCCAGGATGCCTCTCCCAGCCTGGCCCGACAGCCCTTCCCACTAATCCGTAGGTGGAGCTCTTCTGTCATCTTTTTCTGCTTATGTTGCTAAGAAGGAAATAGGTTCCCCGGGGGGGAAAAAAAAAAGTGCCGCCCTCAGCAGCTTTGGCCAAAGGTGAAACGCTCTGAGCATCCTTTGAAGAGCCAAAAGCTGGAGGGGTGTCACCCGGGGCTGCTCGGGGTGGGTAGGGGTGGTTGTGCTGCCCCGTCCTCCATCCACCTCGACACCAAGAAAAGTGGCCAAAACATCTGCCAAAACATCTCCCTTCTTCTCTTTTCTCCTCTCCAGGTCTGAAAGGATGTGGCAGAGCCCCACCGGCACTGGGGACCCCTCACCGCC
>NW_008622403.1:37228-44555 GCF_000691845.1 Merops nubicus | reverse complement strand
CATCCCCCGGGCTCTGCCCGCCCGGCGCCATTTCGGCCGGTGCCCGGTGAGGGCCCCGCGGCCGAGGGCCCGTCCCCGCAGCCACCTCGTCCCTTCCTGTCAGAGCAGGTGGATCTGGGCAGGCACCAGCTGGTGTCACCGCCCCTTCGCCTCCTCGTTTCACTGTACAGACACAATCTGGGGCATTACTGCCCTTGGGGGAAAGGACTTTTCCTTGAGAAGGGCAGTTTTGTTACTTGCTACCTTCATTCCTTGTCTTCCCAGTCTTTTCATAGAACCATGGACTGGTTTGGGTTGGAAGGGACCTTGGAGATCATTCATTTCCAAGCCCCTGCCATGGGCAGGGACACCTCCCACTAGAGCAGGTTGCCCAGAGCCCCATCCAATCTGGCCTTGGACACCTCCAGGGATGGAGCATCCACAGCTTCCCTGGGCAACCTGGGCCAGGGTCTCCCCAGCCTCATAGTGAAGAACTCCTTCCTTACATATAATCTAAATCTTCCCTTTTCTGGTTTGAAGCCATTTCCCCTTGTCCTATCACTATAGCAGTTCATGCACAGGTTGATAGCAAGAGCTTTGAATTTTCCCCTCACAGTGTTTTAGATTTGTTGGATACTTCCTACTTCTATCAGGAACTCAGAAGTCTAGTTTGCATTTTGGGAACCATTTCCAATCCTCTCTGCCTTTGTGCAATCAATATTTAATACACTGATTTCTCCTAATTTAGTTTCTATTAAAAAAAAAAAAAAAAAGTCACCCTACCTGAAAAGGAGTCAGGTATAGTTGCTACCCAAGATCATCAGAGCAGCATTGCAGTCCTGCTCTCCTTCCCCATTCTTCAGCACACCTTACCCCAGGCTGTGGTCCATCCCCACGAGTGTGCTTCCTACCCAGCTTTTGGCTACAGGGGCTCAACTGGACCCTGACACGGTACCTACAACCAGATCCCAGACATGCTTTTCCCTCTCACCGGGTGGTAGGAAGCTGAGCTTTGTGGTCAGGAGGGTTGTGGTTCCCTCCTGCCAACACAGGATTGATGATACCCACAGCTCTAACTGTGGTCAGGTAGATACAATCATGGATAGAACTGGTTTGCTGGAGTGTTAGGACATTGCCAAAGCTGGTTGAAGGTACTAAGAGTGATAACTGCTTTCCCTTCAGAATGATTGCATTCCTGGGATGCTTAGATGACATTTAGGATTTCAATAGTCAGCGACTGTTTAATAAAAGGTTCATAAGCAGAGTGGAAACAAGGACAAGATTAAAGGAATTTCCTCCTCACTTCCTGCTAGATCAGATCCCACCCCCCCTAGGCTTGCTTTCTGCCATATGAGTCTTGTGTTTCTTGTCAGATGCTAATAGAGTTTCAGGAGGAGGAACAAACCCAGATAAGCATCTGGCTGCATGAGAGAGGAGACTGAGGTCTGAATTCACACCTTATTCTCACATATACAAACCTACATATACCTCTTTTCAGAGCAAGGAGGACAATGACAAGAGATGTTCCACCCCTGAGTGAAAACTGACCAATATACAAGCCTGGATGAAATGGAAGAGGCAAGCCAAGCTTGATACTGTCAAGAGATGAGGTGACACATGGAAGGGACTGTCTGCTGCTGGGACCTGGGTGTCTGTGTTTGCAGCATGGTGGGGGTAACTTCTGCAGGATTAGGTGAAGTAGCTCCTCATTTGAGGTGTGGGACTTTGTCTCCTTGCACCACACATCTGCAGCACAGTCTTTAGGTCAGCTCTGGCAGTTGCACAACCACACAGAACCTGCCCTTTCAGTGCAGCATGAGATTAGGCCAGTTTAAACCAACTGTGAAGCCAAGCCCCTCCATAGCAGCCAGAGCTGATTCAAATGAAGGTTAGGAAAGACCCTCACCACTGGTTTTCCACAGCAGCTACGTGGTCTTCCCAGTCCTGCACATCATTTCTGACACAAAGAACCAGCAGCTCACATGGTTCAAGAGCTAAGATGACAGTTACCTCTTCAGAGTGGTATTTCTACCAATTTAGGTCTTTGAACCACCTTTTTCCCAGGGCACAGCAAATGTTCTTTGGTCCTTAAGAGACAGGGAGTTGAAGGAGTGCCACACCCAGCAGAAGAGGGATCTCACCAGCCAGAGCCTGTCCCACGAGCCCCAAGTGCAGGCCAGGTCTAACTAAGAATCTAGATCATCAGGAAAGTTTGTGGTGGTGAGGCAGCCCTGAGATCAAGCTGAGAGTCCAACCACAGATCAGGATGCATCCCAGCAATGGTCACTGGAACACAGCCCAGTGGTTGCCAGGCAGGTCCATACTGATGAGACAGATCTGAGGTCAAGCAGGGAAGTCAGTCCACATGCCAGGGTCCAGGCCAGCAGGGTCCATAGCCAGGCACAGGGATGATGGAGTCACAAGCTGTAAACCCCTCAACGTAGCTCAGGCAGGGGCTGAGGGGGGGGGGCAGAGCTGAGCTTAAATAGAGCCTCTAGGCAAGGGTGGGGTGGAGCTGAGGGCTGCAGATGGAGCTGGTAGAGCTAATGCTGGTGAGAAGGTCAGGCTGTGCAGCTGGGGTAGAATTTCTGCAGCACCAGCCCGGACTTGCCTGCCCTGACCCTCTAAGGTGGCATTTCAAGTGACTTATAAGCTGACGTAGCAGCAAGCTGCCCACAGTAAAAAGGTCTCTTTTGTTTCCAGCGGGTTCCTCTGGGGTGGTTCGTGTAACAACATGAAGTGTCCCCCAGGTTCTGCTCCCTCCGAGCTGGGCACGGGCAGGACCTGCGGCGGGGGCCTGAGGGTGCAAAAGAAGCCCAGGACAGATGGAGAAACTAAATTCAGGTCTCCCAAATCTTCTCTTAGCCCCTAAGTGTGAGATGCACGCAGCGCGAAAGGATAAATCGTTTCTAATTAAAAACCAAGCCACTTATTTTTAGCTGCAAACCTACCGAAGCGTGTGCAATTAGCAAATATAAATCACTTCCTGGCCTGAAGACTGCTCAGCACAGCACAGGAATGAAAGTTAAACCAGACGTTTGGGGAATACATGGTACATCTGCTCTCAATCTGCAGCGTTTTGAAATCAATACAAATATTCTCCCTGCTTTTCCTTTAACATGCTGCAGCCTGTCATACCACAGTGGAAGAACTAAAAATATATTAAACAAAGGAACTGGAGTGGACACAGCCCTAAACAGCAGAAAATTAATGGCACGGAGTATTTGTAATGATCTGATGGCAGAAAGCAGCCGAGGTGAGGATAAGCACTGGCTTGGGAGGACAAATTAGAGCGAGTGTCTCCTACAGGGTCTCCAGGATGCTTCAGAGATGTAACACACAGATAAAGCTTTTCTGGGGAGAAAAATCAACTGTTTGATGCATGTCTACATATTTTGAAACAACGAAAGGCTTGTACTCGATATCTTTGTGGAATTAGTTCCCACAGGGAAAATGTATTACACACAAAACTTTTCTTATTCTTTTTCTTTTTTTTTTTTAATGAAAAGATGGCAAAGAAGCTGAGTGTCTGGGAGTGATTTGTAAGGACAATAAATCTCACCAGAGGATGATAAGCAAAATAGTGTAAGAGAACAGTGTCAGAAGTACAGCAAAATAAAAGAGAAACTTTACACATTTGTAGTCACTGACAGTGTGTGTTCTTAAATATCATGTCGCACTATAAAAGAATCCTTATTTTCCTTTCCATCTTCCACCAATACTCCCATTAATCCATACCAGATTTTTTTTGGTTCAACCATTCGAGGCCATATCAATCATCCTTTGCCCGTTTGAAATTCAACTAGAATTACACCAGCACGTTAAGGCTTCCAGAGAGGAACCTGGAGATGAGTTAGAACTGCCCATGGATTCCCTGAACCTGTGTGTCCATGGACAGACCACGTGTAAATCTGATTTCGCCGCTGATTTTTAAACCCTGACATAACATGGAAAACAACTGCTGGTTCTCTTTAAAGAGTGGAGATTCACCTACATCTTTTCTTACACGGTCAAGTCTTTATGTGAAGACGTATTATGCTATGGGATTTTTTTCCAGGAAGTTAGATTTCTTGTAAAAGTCTGTGTCAGTTTAGGAAATGCAGGTATTGGCCAAAACATGCGTGTGAAAAACTGCTTCATGTGACCATGCAGCAAAAGCTTTGTCTTTTGGTCATAACTGCCTGAGAAAATGTTTGACAAACCTGGTGGCAGGATGCTATTAAGCAATGAAGGCTGGTTCCAGTATTTGTGTTCTTGGGAGGAGTCAGAAAAGACCCCAAAGACAAGGAAGAAAGGGGTTGTGCCTGACAAGTTTTAGTAAGAGTTAAATACAGGTTGGTCCTTGTCAGGGTGTTCCCCAATGTGCCTTTCACGGCCTGGGTCAGGCAGGGCAGCTGTGGACATCGTGGAGGAGCTCCAGGGACATCCATAGCTGGTGGGATACACACACCCTGCCAGGGGCCTCTTGCTATTTTGAAGGCAACAGGTTAGGCCAACAAGCAGGTGCCTTTGTGCTGGTCTTCACAGCAGCTCTGGCTCCTCCTCAGGCTGAAGTTTCTTTCTTTGCTTTAAGAGGAAAGCAAAGAGCTGGCCAGCAGGAGGGAAGAGCGTGTCCAGGGGGAAGAGGACAGGTTGTAGCCCTGGGGAATGACAGGGAGTATCAGGAGGTGCAATACAATCTTGTTCAATCTGGGATCTGGGAGTACTTTGAAAATTGGCAGGAGACTATGGAAAAGATAAAAGGAAAAGCCTTGAAATAGACCACAATCCCTTCCCTTTCATATGTCTATTACACTGGAATTTTATATCTCTAGCAGAAGGACTCTGGTCTTTATATCCCTGAATTACATACCTCCATAACATTGCCCTGCTGGAAGAATGAGGGGGATGGAATGGGACACAAACAGCAGCAACTACTTAATAACATATGCAAATACTGGCACACTTATTATGCATTATTTTTGTTACTGTTATAACTTTTTCTTTTTTTGAGCTGTGTGTAGGCACCCCAGCATTTCATTACATTTGAAATCCATTGGGCTGGGCACTTTCAAAGCATTAACTGGACAACCAGAGGTGGTGTAGAGGAGGTCAGTGGAAGAAGTGTGTCACAATGATGCCTCCAAACAGCCACACAGGCTGGTTATTTCCATGTCAGGAGCTTTGTAGCTCTCCTTTGGGAGGAAAGACTTGTAATTGTCTCTGAATTTCTCATCGGCCTCAGAATTGAGCCTTGAAAAGCTTTACAGCTTGGTTCAGTCATGACCACGTCGTACTTTGCAAAACATCTCAGGTAATCTTAGGTGAAACTCTTCATTAACTTCAAAGGGGCCATGGTTCCTCTTGCAGAGTGTGTTTGCTTTTTCTGAAAGGAACCAGCTAACCCAGCCCTCAAAAAAACTGGTTCAGGGAGGAGCTTATTAAGGCAATAGTTTGGAAAACCAAACTGATACAACACTCAGCTGTCTTAATCCATGACTTCCCACTGTTTGCAGGTAGCCCCAGCCCAACTTGCAGTAAGCAGCCCTGCCAGGAAGGGCCATGGCAGTCATCAGCATGAAAAAGGGAGATTTCACCCCCTTCCCAAACAATAGCATCTTTGTGTGGAGCAGCAAAGTGCTTCAGTCTTAGAGGAAGAAGAACATCACCATTTTTGCAGGAGAAAAATAGATTCCAGGATTCAAGGTTTGACAGGTTAATAAGAAGGCCTGTACGTTTACTTTTCCTCGTCAGTCGACACAGGGATTTTGTTAGGGATTTGGCATCTTAAACAGGGGTTTTAGTCCAGCAACGTTTCAATACACCTTTAAGACTCCCAATTAAGACAACCCGAAGCGGAGAGCCATCGGTGGCACTGGCGTGGGAGTTAGCAGGGGGTTGGCAGAGCCCTGATAGCAGGGCTTAGGTATCAGGTTTATAGACTTGTATTCTACTATCTAACATCTCGTATTTTCCACTCACTTTGCAAGTAAAACTTTTATTGATATCAGCGTGAGTTTAGCACGCCACTAAAATGGAGACTGTGCCCCTAGGACACAAAATGATGTAAGGTATCCCATTTAGCTAGAACAATTTGGCTGCACTAAATCTCCATGCTGAATGTTTGGTTTAGTTCCCCCCATAAACTTCGTCTGCTGGATTTATATATTTTGGCTCCTTTTATTTTGACTCTGGTGGCTAAATTTGCAAGGGGCTGAAGTGAATGCAATCCCACTCCCAGCGGCAGCAGCTCTGCAGCACAGTGGGCACTGCTCCTTGGGTAAACAGAGGGCCTCATCTGGCACGATGCTGAGTGGCCGGACTTGGGCGAGTTTCTGTGAGACCCTCAGCACCTCGAGGGAGGAATTCCAGACCTGGCAGCAATGGGATCTCCTCACAGCGTGTCTGTGGTCATTTTCTGTAGCTCTTTGTCCCGCTCTGAGTGCACAATAGGTTGGTTTATCATCATCACAAACACAAAAGCTAAAATATTTCTTTTCCTGGCTCTTATGAAGGAACACCTCTAGCCACAACAAAGAATCATGTAAATTCTGAGGATGCTGGAGGGTTTTTTTTAACTCTACAGCTCTGTGAAATTTAGCTTTCACTCACAGGGGTGCAGGTTTCTCAAACAAGGCAGTATTTCAATAATGGCTTCAGTGCTTTTTTTTTTTTTTATTTCTTTGCTCAGTTTAGAGTTGTTGGTTTTTGGTTTGGTTTTTTTTTCTTTAACTCCATTTCAATTCCAGTGAAAATGTCTCTGATCTGATAAAGGAGATGAAGTCACTGCCTAGGCTTACTATTTTATTTCCATAAGGTTTGAAAGTTTTGTTCCCTGCAGTGTTTTGGAGCCCAGGAGTATTCATCTGTTTTGTAAAAGGAAAGTTCTATGGAGCAACATTTGGTCACCGTTGTCTGAATTTCATTACTCTGTTCTCCAGACTAGCAGAGGGGAAAAGTGCAAGTTAGCTGGGTCACAGTCTGAAATGTGAGAGCAGTCAACTTTTTCTGAAGTTTATGGGAATGAAAGGAAATTTAATACTGTTCAAAAGAGAGATTTAAAGTTGCATCATGTGAAAACAATTGGAGAAGTTTAATCCTGAGGTCTTGGGTTATTTGGTACCTTACAGGACCATTTGTCAGCTTGCAAGAGATGAAGTTGGCTTTGGCTCTGCTAACAGTTGGCCTCTGTTGTGGAGGGGCACTGCAATGCCAAAGGAACAAATACAAGTTGTGTTGGTTTTACAGACCACTACAAGTTCTATTCTTCTTTATCCTTTCAGCTTGTGACAGAGCTGCTTGTCCCCTTCAGGCTGCCAGTGTGGATCTCCCACCGATCTCAGCAAGCCATGCTGACAACCTCTCCTGG
>NW_008622403.1:0-37202 GCF_000691845.1 Merops nubicus | reverse complement strand
GCTGAACTCACACGTTTCTTTGTACCTGGGATAAAAGGGATGGGACCCTGGGATGTAGTAGTTAATATTTTGTAACATTTCTAGTCAGTCATCTGTGCTACAAGTTGTTGATTAAAACACTCTTTACGTTTAGATTCATTTCTATGGAGTAAATGAAACTGAAAATCTACAGAGATCTAAGTGCATAACAATTAGAGATGTTTTCCAGTGTCCCATCACAAATTCCATCAAATAACCCTTAGCAAAATCTTATTGTTTAGATAACTAAACAACAGTTAGTTACCACAGCCAAGGTGAGGCACAGGAGCCACTGTCTCGCTCTTCTCCCATGGGCACTTTCTGGGGACATCACCAAAACTGCCCAGCCTGCCCTTTCTGTACCTGATCACACAGAACTCCTCAGACATCCACGCTGGAGTTCCACAAAGGGAGTTTTAGTCAGTGCTGAAAGCATGGACCAGAGGAGGGTTTGCAGTTGTTGATGTCAAATATTGATCCTGAAACATTGTGTTTCTGCACAGTACTACAAAAGAGAAATCTAGAGGGGGAAATTATTATGCACAAAGAAGATCACAGATCCCAGCATGGTGGGGTTGAAAGGACCTCTGGAGATCATCTCATCCAACCCCCTGCTCCAGCAGCTCACCCACAGCAGGGTGCCCAGGATGGTGCCCAGGGGGGTTTGGGATCTCTCCAGAGCAGGAGACTCCACAGCCTCTCTGGGCAGCTGCTCCAGGCTCGGCCACCCTCACCCCAAAGAAGTTTCTCCTCCTGCTCAGGTGGCACCTCCTGGGTTCCAGTTGGTGCCCGTTGCCCCTTGTCCTGTCCCTGGGCACCACTGACCAGAGTCTGGCCCCAGCCTCTTGCCCCCCGGGGCCCTTTAGCTCTTGCTCAGCACTGATCAGATCCCCTCTGAGGCTTCTCTTCTCCAGCTCAGCAGCCCCAGGGCTCTCAGCCTGTCCTGTGTGCACAGAAACCTGACAGGAGGTTGGAGTGAGGTGGAGGTTGGTCTCTTCTCCCAAGTAACCAGTGATAGGATGAGAGGCAATGGGATGAAGTTGTGCTGGGGGAGGTTTAGATTGGTTGTGAGGAAAAATTTCTTTGCTGACAGAGTGGTGAGGCCTTGGCCCAGGCTGCCCACGCCTCAAAACACGTGTAGCTGTGGACCTTCAGGACATGGTTTAGTGGTGATGGTGGCGTTGGGTGGACAGTTGGACTTGATGAGGTCAGAGGTCTTTTCCAACCTTAGTGAGCTGATGATTTTCTCACTGCACAGTGTTTAACACATGCACGGGGACATTCAGCTACTTCATGGGTTTCCAAGGCCTGTATAAAAAGCTGACAAATTTTTTATGGACACTTTATAGGACATTTGCAATAATCAGCTCAAAGTAGAACATCCAATAGCTGCTTAAAAACTGGCTGGGATTCCCTCTAGGACAGAGAGCTTCCCAGCACAGCCTGGCTGTTTGAAACCACTAATGTCTAGTTCAGCTTTTGCTGCTGTTTAATTTGTATGGATCTATTTCCATCTCTTCTTTCTTTTTTTTTTCATTTTTTGTAAAAGCAGAAAAATAAAACGTCCTACACTGCGAGTGCTGCCATGAGTATTATCAACGGGAAACGCTTGAAGTGCTGCCAGGAGCTCTGCTGTCCCACCTGCTGCTGCCAGCGAGGGACTTACACACGTGTAGCACATCTTTCCTTGCAATTTTCCTTTGCAATAAAATAAAAAATAAATGGCTTCGACTTAAACATTTTGCCCAGTCAAAACAGAACATAAAAAAAATGAGGGAGCTCATCCTGCCAATTCAGAAGCAGGAGGATGAGTGTTTTTAAAATACCTCCCTGGTTTGCTCAAATCAAAACAATTTGCTGAAGCAAATAGGTATCTGCAGCATCACAAATCACCATCTGTCTCCACCAAGGTGGACTCAGAGCTCATAGAATCAGAGAATTGGTTTGGTTGGAAGAAACCTTCGAGATCATCACATCCAACCGTTCACCCAGCCCTGCCAGGTCCCCACTGCCCCGTGTCCCTCACACCACATCTCCACAGCTTGGAAACCCCTCCAGGGGTGGGGACTCCACCACTGCTCCGTGCAGCCTGGCACAGCCCTGGACAGCTCTCAAGGGGAAGACATTTTCCCTCATGTCCAACCTAAACATCCCCTGGTGGTTTGAGGCTGTTTCCTCTTGTCCTGTTGCCTGTTACTTGTGAGAAGAGACCAACCCACGCCTGGCTCCAGGCTCCTGTCAGGGAGCTGTGGAGAGCCAGAAGGTCTCTGGTGCCCATCATCTCCTGGCCCTGCCTCAGCACCTCATTGCACCTGGCCAGGTAACACAGCCCAGCACCAGGGCTCCACAGGGCAACTGCTGGCCTTCGTGGGGTTGGTGTCTTCACGACTCTCATCACACAGAGATTTCAATAGCACACACACACAGAGAAGTCTAAAACGTCAGCAGCTCGTGCCCCACAGCACGTTGCTCTAAACAGAGCGAGCTGTCAGCCAGCTGGGGTGCCACCAGCACATGGGCACAAGCTCCATGCCCCCCAGGCTCCCTGGGCTTTGCAGCCTTGGCTGCAGTCTGATATCTCTCTTTCTATGTCGTGATTCTAATGACTAATATCAGAATCCCAGAGTGTATCTGTAAGCAAGATACGACCAGCACAAGTAACAATATCCAGCAGTTTCGTGTCCTTCATCCTTTACACCTGCACCTCAAGAGTCTCTCACCATCCTTCCAGCATCTGTCATGACTCCAATTTAGGGGATCTTCCACCTCCTCATGGAGCTCCCACCTCCCCTTTCCCTCCTTATCCCAGAGCTGCTGGTGTGGTAGGTGCTGAGCTGCAGTTCCTGCACACAGACACATGGGCCAGAGGCAGAGCAATCAGGGGCTGAGGTCACACCACAACTTTTCCCTTTGGAAAATAAGCAGGACAAGGAGTCCTGCTTATTTTCCAATGAAAATTTCTAAATGAAAAAAAAAAACAAAGTTTCCAGTAGATCCTTCCACAGCTGACCAAGCAAAATAGGTCAACAGATCTCCTGGAGTCTCCTAGAAGGGACATGCAGAAGGGGAGTGACCACATGGGACTCGTTAGGAAATCAGGCTAAAAATTTCCCAGCAGCGATGTGCAGGCAGGTGTGGTACCCGTGTACTGGCCATTGAGAAGTTAAACTCAGGAAAATAAGTTTCCTCTGATTGCAGGAAGTCTGAGGGAATCTCTCGTGAGACCCCACCTGGAGTACTGCATCCAGCTCTGGAGCCCCCAACACGGGACGTGTACCGGTTGGAGTGGCTTCAGAGCAGGGCCTGAAGATGATGAGTGGCCTGAAACCCCTCTGCTGGGAAGCCAGGCTGAGAGAGCTGGCGTTGTTCAGCCTGGAGAGGAGAAGGCTCCTCACTGCAGCCTTCCAGTAACTGAAGGGGGCCTTACAAGAAAGCTGGGAAGGGACTTTTTACAAGGGCTTGTAGTGATAGGATGAGGGGTAATGGCTTCAAACTGGAAGAGGAGAGGGTTACATTCAAAATTAGGAAGAAGTTCTTCACTGTGAGGGTGGTGAGACCCTGGCCCAGGTTGCCCAGGGAAGCTGTGGATGCTCCACCCCTGGAGGTGGTCAAGGCCAGTCTGGATGAGGCTTGGAGCAACCTGATCTAGTGGGAGGTGTCCCTGCCCATGGCAGAGGGGTTGGAACTGGATGATCTTGAAGGTCCCTTCCAACCCAAACCTTTCTATGATTCTAAGCTAACATTTCAGCTGCCACAAACCAAACAATTTTATCAGGAGGACACTTAAAGCTAAAAACCAGTAAGCATGGGATACACTGATCTCTCAGAACTGGTAGGAGCTCATGTACTCCTGAGAAAGGCAACTGGGGCCTAACTGGGCCACATCCATTTTAACATTCTAATATACTCTGTTTTAGCTAATTACATACTAATGACACTTAGTATGTAATGACACTTAGTATGTAATGACACTGTGACACTTACATACTAATTAACTTCTTCAGCCTAAGCTGCAGAGAACTGATGCCTTCATTTTGCTGTGTAAACGGCGACGCTTCACCCTGAGAGTTGGAGCGATCTGGGACTAGAGGGGACCACCATTTAAAGATGTATTTTTTGCTTTTAGATATATTTTCTTTGCCATCCAAGTGGTCAGGTTCTGAAGCGGTTTGAATTCCTTACAAAGGGAGAAACACCTCTGAACTGCTGCTGAGCCAAATGAAACCCCAGCATTGTTTAAAAATCACTCCTTTCATTCTGTGCCACGGATGGTAGGAGCCGAGCATCTGATTACTGCCCTCCTAAAATGTCTTCTTTGAGGCTGACTCTAATTACAGAGTATTTTAATGCTTTTATCTTTGGGCCACACTGGAGCAGGACAGATTTGTAGTCTCTGCTTTGTCCAGTTTTGCACAGTCAGAAGGAAGAAACAGAGAAAACTTTCTCTCCTTCCCCTCTTTCTGGACGAGTGTGTAGCATTAGCACAGCCAAAACCAGACAGCTCAGTGACCTGAGCAGGAAAATGCTCATAGAATAATAGAATCACTGGATCGTTTTGGTTGTTAAGAACCTTTAAAATCATCAGGTCTAACTGTTCCCCCAGCACTGCCAGGTCCCCACTGCCCCGTGTCCCTCACACCACATCTCCACGGCTTGGAAACCCCTCCAGGGGTGTGGACTCCACCGCTGCCCTGGGCAGCCTGGCACAGCCCTGGGCAACCCTTGCAGGGAAGAAATTTTTCCAAATATCCAATCTAACCTTATAGACATAGTTGCCTTAAAAATCCCTTAAACTCAGGGAAGCCTCTCCTTTCTGCTGCCTTGATGCCGAGCTGGCTGGATTACGACCCTGCCTCGGATCGAGCCATCCCACAGCTCTCAGCACCTCTCGGAGATAAAAGCTGTTTCTCATTTCAACAGCAGCTGTCTCCAGCACTTTAACCCGTGTTTATCAGATTCATTCTGCAGAACTGGATTCTGCCCCACCTTGCTCGTGGCTCCTACTGGCAGTCCAAGCCTGGCTGCTGCCAGGAACAGCCGCTGAAGTCATCCTTCATGGAAGTGCTGGAGCTGATCGTTTCTGAAGGTCTCTCGGCCTCGCCATGGGAGGTTAATGGCATTGTGAAGGGACACACATGACTGGGAATTTCTTGCCAGAAACAACACAAGCACTCTGCTTGTGAACTTCCTAAACTCCTCCGCTCCCCTCCAGCTCCCCCCGTCTCCCAGGAGCGGTGGATAAACACGGAGTCAGATGATTCAAAGCTTCTTTGCCCATTTATTCCCTCTATAACTTACCTTTTTTTCACCTCCCTTTCTGCCAGGGATGTGAGGAGGTTCCCTGGGAACTGACAGAGTGGAGGGACGGGACTGCAGATGGACAGATCCATCCTTCCCGCTGCAGCTTTGGCTCCTCTCACACGCTGTTACACAAGCCTGGATGAGTTTCAGATCTGGACTGTCGCTCCTCGCCAAGACTCCTCTTCCTAATTAAAACTTAATTTGTTCCCTGTAATCAAGCTCTATGTGAGTACAGATGAGCGTTTAGCTATGGAAGTAAATGCAAGCTTAGAGAATAAACGTGCAGGCGGGATGCTGTGAGCAGCAGGTTCTGGCATCTAGGCAGTATATAAAGCCACTGCCCCCCATGGGGAACAGGGCCGTTATCTCTGTTAATTCTCACTTGTAATCACAACCTGTGAAAACAAAGGCAGTAAAACCAAAGCTGTCACTGGTTTGAAGCTTTTATCCCCTCCAGTCTCCACGTACACCATCCCACCTCCAGCGCAGTGCCAGCTCCTGAGCCCATCTCGTTCTTGCCTCGCTTCTCTGACACTGCTCCGTGGCCCCAGCCTGGCCCAGCTCCTCACTGGTCCCAGTTCATGGTTTCTGAGATCTTCCCAAAGCCTCAAAGAGCTGGGGAGTGTGAGGGAACACTAAGGGAAGGGCAAGAAGAAGCTCTTCTGATGGCAGAGAAAGTGCACAGAGACACCGGGACATGCTGGTGGCCCCACGTGCCTGGACAGCGTGTGAAAACATTGAAGGGAAAAAAATGAGAATTGGTTTATTTGATTTGCTAATTGGTTTGTTTCATTTGCAGCCACTTCCCCCACCTCAGCCTGGGCACAGCTGTCAGTGCTGGGATGGAAGCACGCTGAGTAACACACACTCTTCACAGCAAAGCTGAGGCAATGGAATTTTTAAAATGGCAACTGGAAATTTTGCCCCAAACTCTGCACGCTGAAGATCTGGGGATTAGAGTTTGGATTTATCACACGGCAATACCACACAACAAAAACCACTGTGCATCATTTTCCTGAACTGTTTTAGGCAGTCTCAAAGCAGCCTTTGGTTTATCAGGCTGGGGTTCAGCTTTGTGCCAGTACCTACGCTTGGGGGATTGCACTAAGGGAATAGCTTGGCCGCCTGTGCACTCACCAAGGACTTCAATCTGGTGAATGAACCCGATTATAGATGAAATCACCCCAAAGTGAGCTGTGGCAAGACCCCAGGTCCATCACAGACTGCTCCAAGCCCCTTTACCAGAGCTGTCACCTGGAGAGGAACAGCCCTTCTTCTGCAGATAGAAGCAGCAGAACCTACAGAAAGATTTCAGAGCTTTTCAGCCTCTAGCAGAAGGGTTCAGCCCTTGGTGTGCGTGCTCACTGCCACCAGTAAGTAAAGCCATCGCCCCGTGCGCTGGGAGTCACCCTGGCCACTGCTGCCTGCTCACTTGACTTCTGGCAGCAGTACCTCTTGCCAGCCCCCCCGGAATGGGAGGAGAACTCCCCAGGAGGCAGGTCGGTGGCTGGGCTGAGTCCCGTGCCATGCACGGCTTTTGTCACCGAGCTCTTGTGATGTATTTTCATTTTTGTGCAGTGGAAACTGGATGCAGAAATCAGATATCACATGATGTAAACTCAGGGTAGAGATTACAGCGCGTGTGACTAGTGAGACATCTGGATCTAATTGGGCTCCTCCGGGACAGGAGTCTATAGCTTTAGTCTGAAGAGAAGCAAAGCAAGAGCAGGAGTCATTTTTCATGCAGAGGTCCATCTGCACAGGGAGGCTGAGCCTCTGCAAACCCCTCCGTTGCCACGTCTTGGGCACACGCAGCGTGGTCAGTATCCCAAGCTGTCCCCCTGGCCCTTGCAAGGCTCCAAATCCCCTGAGGTGAACGGGCAAGGGTGGCACCAGCACAAATTTCATCACGGGGAAGGGTACTGAGGGAGGGGAACAGCTTGGGCTCCCCTTTGCCGCACCGGTAGGTACAGTGGGAAGGAAGAGCTGGAGGAGCTGTAGCTGAGATGAAGGTGTGAGGGCACAGGAAGCTTTGCATCTCATCTGGGGGACACTGAATAAGTTGGGGGCCACAGGAGAGGAGCGCTGTGTGCTGCCAGTGAGCTGGGAGCACCACTATGGGCACCAGAGCTGTTTGTAACACACAGATCTCGACTGGAAAGCGTTCACGCTTCCTTTCGAAGGAACTCAGAGCTGACCTGCTTTAAAAGAGGCCAACCAGAAACTACGGGGTCACTTGTTCATGCAAGGCTTAAAAGGCAAATTAGAGCAGCCAAATTGTTCTTCCCCCACTAATCCCAGCTTGGTGTTCTGCAGCTGGTGGTGAGGGAAGCCCCCGAGCCCCAGCCCGCCGGGGGAGCGCTGGGCTCGCAGGCACCGGCCTGTGGCCCAGAAAACAGCTCTCCCAAAGCCAGGCACAAGCTTTCCCGGGGTGGTGCCACCCCCCCAGCCCACCCCCCACTCGCACCCCCAGTGCTGAGCTGCTTGCAGAGCGCAGCCTGCGGGTCCTGCTGCACACAGGAGCTCAGCAGAGCCTGGCGCTGGGCAGCAGCGGGTCCTGCCTCGGCCGTTAGCCATTCCTAACAACTCTGCTTTCCTCTTCTCCCTCAGGCTGGGCTCAATCATTTCACCGAGCAGCTATTCGGGTGCTACCACGATTTACAACATATATTACTTGTGATTCTCACTGGTTTTTATCCTCACATCTAACTGAAGCTCTATGGTGCAAATGTAAATCCTTCTTCTGCCTCTTAGCTTATTTTATCATCGCCACTTTACGTTGTGTTTTCGAGTTGGTTATTAGCTGACTGAGAGAGCAAACGGTTCCGTGCCATATGTGTCCCTGCAGAAGAAGCTGTCAAGTAGATTTAGTCTTGGTCTTTCAAGTCCTCGGAAGAAAGGAGACTCCCTGGATTAATTTGGAAGCTTCCTTGCTGACTGCATCTGCCCTTTCCGGGCCGAACGGAAATCCTTCGCCACAGCCCCCAGCACCCCAAAGATTTTCTCCACTAAAACAATTACAGAGCTCCTCTGTGGACTCAAAAGGGAAGAGCGACTCGGCTCCACGCCACAGAGCAGCAGCAAAGAGAAGGTGTTTTTAGCACAGCCCAGCTCTGAGTGCTCTCAGGGAACAAGGGCTCCTAGTAGAGGACTGCAGTCAATGTTTGCCAGTAAAAATGTTGGAAAAAAAAAATCAGGAAGAGGGTTTCACAGCAATGATTTGCTTGAAGAGGAGAAGGGGGAGATGGAGGCCCATGCTCACACGCGTGAGCTGGGTCAGGGAGAGGGGAGGGAGCAGAGCTCTGACAAGAGGGGTGAGAGCAGTAGGGTTTGGCCCCATGGCCCTGGTGCTTCTCTGCTACAAGTGCCACGGTGGCTGAAATGCCCCGTGAGACAGCGCACAAAGGGGACGTGGGGTTTACAAGTGAGAGGCTCCAGTTTTCATTGCCAGCCACGCGTCTTTTTATGCCAGAGGAGATCCAGCGGAACACACAGCTCACGCCACCAGTGTGCCTGGATGGCTCCCTTCCACTTCCCTCCCCCTTCCTCTCACAGAAGTACGGGCTGGGCCATAGTTAACTTCCCTTTGCCAGATCTAACATGCAGCTCAGGTTCGGTTTCGGTGACGGCTGGTGGCCACTCAGCACTTCCAGCACGTGGACTTTAGAGACCGACCTTCAGCACCTGCTTCTTGTGAGGAGCCCCCCAGCACGTGCTGGCATGGAAACTCTTGTCCCTCTCCACGCACAGGGGTGTTTGGTTTTGGTTTTTCCTTTTTGCTTGGAGTGGGAGAAACCCATAGGCCCTTGCTGCTATTTGGGACTGTGAACAGGAATCCTTGCTGCTCTACCTGAGCACAAGCGTTGCTTCCTCAGACAGAACCATCATCCCAGAATCATCATAGATTTTTGGTTTTTAACATGCCCCACAGCAAAGCAGCCCCACCAGCAAGACTGCTGAAGCAGACTGAGCAGAGAAGTCTGTCAGAAGACACCTCAGCTCTGCAAGGAGAGGAGATAAAGAGCCTCTTGTCAGCACATCTGCATCTGCCTCAGAAGTGGTCCTGGCAGCTCCTGGTTGGGCTGAGGGTGGGAAGTTTCATGATTCCTGGAAAACAGCTGTTCCCTCAGGCCTGCCCAGGGACCCAGCTGGAATTTCATGGGCAGTGCCTCCACTGCCAGCCCCAGCCAGGGCAGTGGGTGAGATGGGGTGTGAGTGTTGCAGAGAGGGGAGAGCTTCTTCTGCCCCTCCACCCTGCCCTACTCAGGCCACCTCTGGAGTTGTTTGGTCCAGTTTTGGGTTCCCCAGTTCAAGAGAGACAAGGAGCTACTAGAGAGAGTCCAGCAGAGGCTGTGGAGATGCTGAGGGGCTGGAGCATCTCTGTGCCAGGCCAGGCTGAGAGCCCTGGGGCTGCTGAGCTGGAGAAGAGAAGCCTCAGAGGGGATCTGAGCAGTGCTGAGCAAGAGCTAAAGGGCCCCCAGGGGGCAGGAGGCTGGGGCCAGACTCTGCTCAGTGGTGCCCAGGGACAGGACAAGGGGCAACGGGCACCAGCTGGAACCCAGGAGGTGCCACCTGAGCAGGAGGAGAAACTTCTTTGGGGTGAGGGTGCAGAGCCTGGAGCAGCTGCCCAGAGAGGCTGTGGAGTCTCCTGCTCTGGAGAGATCCCAAACCCCCCTGGGCACCATCCTGGGCACCCTGCTGTGGGTGAGCTGCTGGAGCAGGAGGTTGGACGAGATGATCTCCAGAGGTCCCTTCCAGCCCCACCCTGCTGGGATTCTGGGATTCTCTGATCTGTGTGACAAAGAAAAGCAAACCAGAAGGGGAAAGCCATCTAAGGTCATTCCCACTGAAGTGACTATTTTTATTAACATAGCTTAAGCTGTAACAGCCTTGAGATGGAGGGAGTAAACCAGTGGGGTCTTGTGAATCTACCTGGGGATACTTTCCAGAGTGTCCCTCGTTGCTGGAGGGTGTCACCTCCATGGATGAGGGGCACTGAGTCAGTGGCATGAGCAGGTCTGGTTCTCTCCAGGGCAATGTCAGCTGGCCGGGCTGGGAGGAGGAACACAGCTCTGCTCTGAGGGGATCGATTCCAGGAAAGGGGCAGGAAGGTACAGCTGCAGGATGCTAACATCCAACAGCTACCACCATGTCCAAAATGACCCTCTTTGTGCCCTTGGATAAGACACTGCACATTAATGCCTATAAATCTGATTAGTCCAAGGATCTTACTGTCCACATACAACCAAAAGAGCTCAACAAAACAATCCTTCCTTCTTCAGAATGAAGCCTGCCACGACGTAAGAAAACAAAAGAGCACTGACCAGTGATGATAGCCCATATCACTTTAATATCCTGCAATGCTGGTTACTGCTCATTTCTGCGTGGAGGGTGTGTTGTGTTGTCTTGTGGTTTTTTTTTCTTATACAGAAGGCAACTGGAGATCAATTTATATTGTTTGGTTTTGAAAGGGGAAAATCCTCAGCCTTAGTACACAGCCATTGCTTACAGAGACTTTGCCTTTAGAAGGCTCTGGGTTAACAACGGTGAAGTATTTGCGCTTCTTTTCCAGGAAAGTTTCCAAGATGGAAAAAAAGCCTCTGTATTATTGAAGAATTTAGTCCCTTTGTTATTTCTAGAGCCTTTTGCTTAAGAAAAAAAAGCAAAAAATACATATGCTAACCCAAAAGGCTGTGCTAACGAGCACCATACACCAATTGCCAGCAGTGCTGCGTGACGCGGAAAAGCAGCCCAGCGATGTGCACCCAGAGTGCTGACAGGGGCTGGGGTTTATTCTCTACCCTCACCAGTTCAATAGTGTTCTTAAATACAGAGATAAAATCAGTATTCCTCTTTGATTGGACAAGGAAAGGGGAGCCAGGCTGAATTCCTTCACTCCATGTGCACTCCAGCACAGGCTCTGACCAAACCTTTATGTTATGACGGTCGGACCCGAGCGGCCGGTTCGTTCGTGGAGCTGTGAAAGTTTCAGTGCAATAGAAATGAGAGGTGCCAACATGACCTGCAGGAAGGAGAGAGATGGCTCAGAGTGGCAGAGCAGAGCAGTGCAGGCAGTCCACGTTGCACCACCAGCACAGGGCAGTTCAATCCTAAGTTGAGTTTGTGCCTCTCGGAACGCAAGGGTTTTTTTTTCAAGTCTTTTTGTCAGTAACAGCATGGTAAGTTATGCAGAAAGAGCTCCAGGGCTTTTTGCTGGGGAATATAAAATGAGGATTCTTTTCCTCAGGTGACTACAAGAGAGGCCAGCAGGGTTTTTAAATGATGCTGTAAAGCACGTCTATGAAACGTAGTGCAGAACAGGTCAGTGCCATTCTGTACACAGCCACATCCTTTTACCTCTGTTTATCTGTTTTAAACATGTATTTCCCAAATTCTGTGCAGGAACAAGCTCATTTTATCCCTACTGATGCAACATTTCAACTAGAAGGTCAGGTCACGACTGAAACTGTGTCTGACCACACATGCAACCAGCCACAGATGTGACACAAACAGGAGAACTCACAGGTGACTGCAGGAGCAGCTGTGGGGGATTCTCAGTATCTAACACTTGTTCCACACCGAGCTTTCTCTTTTTAATAGATCTATTTATAGTGGGATGAAAGGTGCCGAAGCCCTCGCTTCCAAAATCCCACCTCCACACGGCTCTAAGCAAAGCAGCTAAGCCAGGATTTAAGCTTTTTAGGCAGGCTGGGAGCCAGCAGTGCCGTGGCTGAGGTGTGAGGCTTACCTGGGGGTCTTGCTGTATCTTCTGGGCATCCTTCTCATAGCTGTCGATGTAGAGCCGCACGGTGGCTCCAGCACTGCCAGTGCCACTGAGTCTGAAGATGATGCGAGAGCCGTCAGAGAAGATGAGCCTCAAGCCCTGGTTGGAAGGAAGAGGAGAAGAGCCTCTCAGCTACATACCTCTTGGGTATCTAAGGTACTTTCCCTGAGAACCAGCACGGCTATGCCTGACCTGCGTGACCCCTGAACTCCTCTTCTTTAGGCAGCCACAGACAGCTCCTGCGTTATCCTCTCCCCACTGCTGTCCCTCCTAACCCGCTCTGAGAACTTGTCAGAGCTCCTGAGCATGAAGCACGTTGCTGCTATAAGGCCCCTCACCCTGGTGCTTGCTTGGAAACAAGAGCCAGGGACTGATTCAGTCAGGCACAGTTCTTCCAAGAAAATGGGACGAAAAGAAAATGCTCCTGTCACCCCAGAGGCAAGGCAACCATTCCTGCAGGATCTCCCCATCACTCCTTCCTGCTTGCAATGCTTCCACGTTACGCTGTCAAACCAATCCATCTCCAGGACATTTTTATTTCCATAATCTCTGGTGACAGGTTGCTCGTCTCACATGCATCTAATACCCCCGTGACTCCTGGAGCCTGGAACTCGATCCCCTGGCACAGCCACTCTGCTCTGCCCTGCCCCTGCCCTCTCAGGGATGACCACACCAGGAGAACCATCAGCTCAGGGACAAAGGCAGTGAGGGAGGACTCGCCTGCAGCAACCTGGGGTCTAGTGCTCGAGACAAGATGATACCTTAACAGGAGGGTTTGTGCCTCATGCCCCAGTGGGATTCAACCTTTCGTTCACCAAAAATGTTCCTCAGCTGCTGACCTATCGGCTAAAACATCTCCCTCAACTCAGCTCAGTCACTCCTTTCCCTCTGGGGTGGCCATAGAGCAGCTCAGCTTCCTCTCCAGGCCCTGCTGGGGCTGGAGCAGCCTCCAGACCATCCCCTCTCCAAGGCTGCAGTTTCCCCTCACACAGGGTGGGATTGCACCAGCAAACACAGGGCAGAATAAATTTTCCAAGGGACAAATGCAACATTTGACTTTAAAGCAGGTGCAAACACAATGGAGAAAGATTAATCCTAAAATACACAACCTAACACCCCTCTGAGGCCACGTCCAGCCCAGGCGAGGCTCTGCCCACCTGATTTCTGGAGACACTTCCATCCACGGGATCGTTGTACTCAAAATTATCAGCTTTCTCAACTGTGTAGACTTTGTCACCACTTGACAGCTGCTTCCCCACAAAGGAGCGGTCGAACATCACAGCCTCTAAATCCTTCATCATTTTGTTAGCTGCATCTGCATCCACCTCTTCGTAGTCATACCTGCAACCAGTCACCACAAAAGAAAGGTGAGGAAGGGGAGGACTGCGTAGCTTGCTAGGCAGACATACCTCCCGTGCAAGAGACTGCCCTTTTACTCTAGATTTTGGCATTTTTTTCCACAGGTTGAAGTGCCTCAGATGTGTGCTGACTTTGTGGTGTGTGTGGTGGAAGTGGTGAAATAAAGGAAAAAAAAAAAAGGAAAAGGCAAGTCCAGTTTGAGACAGAATTTTGATGTCGGTCTTCTGAACTCAAAGATTTCTGTGTTCCACCTCTGCTTATGAGCAGGTTGGTTTTTACTCCTTTCCTTTTCATCTTCAATGTCTGCTGCAGTTTAAATGAAAGTATTCTGGGAGTGGACAGAAACTCAGCTAGGTGAATTGTAAAATCACAAGGTGTTTTTGGTTGGCAGGGACCTTTTGGTCATCTAGTCCAACCCTGACTATAAATAATGGCCTTGGAGCTGGGCATCCCTTCAGTAAGACATTGCCATCACTGAAGAGATTACAAATTAACTTGTGATTTGTGGTCTCAAGAAACACACTGTTCCAATGACAAAAAAAGACTATTGAAAGAAAAAAATCTCCATTGAAAGGAAAAAAGATATCTTGCATATATAAAATGTGCAGACTTTTATACTTATCAGATCTATGTTTAGAATAGCCAGTCCTAAACTAGACATCATGAAAGGTTAAGGATTCACTGGGTTGGTTTTTTTTGTTTCTTTGGGTTTTGTTTGTTTGTTTGTTTGTTTGTTGGTTGGTTGGTTGGTTGGTTGGTTGGGGTTTTTTTTGGTTTTTTTTGTTTTTTTAACCCAGATACAGAATCATAGAATCATTTTGGTTGGAAGAGACCTTTAAGATCATCGAGTCTAACTGTCCCTCAGTTCTGCCAGGTCCCCACTGACCCATGTCCCTCACACCACATCTCCACAGCTTGGAAACCCCTCCAGGGATGTTGCCTACTGCAGCAAACTGCTTGGGGAGTTTGAAATCACTGCAACAGGAGAGCAGCAGCAAGTGGAAGGAGGCTGGAACAGCCCTGCAGCAGCACACGCTGGTCCCATCAGTGCTTGGGGCTCTGACCTTGGAGGGTCACACACAGGACAGAGCCAAGTGTGAGGTGCTGGGAGTGCTCTTCCCACCTGGTGAAGAAGTTCCTGCCGTATTTCTGCCAGTGATCCTTCATGATGTCCTCCACGCTCTGCTTGCGGGTGGCTAGGATGGACAGCCAAGCCAGGACAGCCCACAGCCCGTCCTTCTCACGGATGTGGTCGGAGCCTGCAGGGAGCCACAGCAGAAACACATTTCCCACCTCCTTTCATGCAAGAGTCTGTGCTACAGCCCTACCTTGTCTTCCCTCCTCCGTCCAACTGGCAGCTGTACAAACTCACAAATGGAAGGCATTCCACGAGCTCCATCCCTGCTGTATTGTTAAAACGGTTCAAGATATCATCTGCTTCTAGCTACAGCCCAAATAAAACAGTCGGCCCCTTTTAACACGCACACACACAAACTCATTGTTCACAGATCCTTAATTCTGTTCCCAAGGAAGTAATGGGGAATGCACAGTAAAAAGGTCATCATCAAAACCCAAAAAGGCAAATGCAAAGGAACAGCTCAGGAAGGACTAACATCAACCTCTTCAAGCAGCTGTCACGTACCTCCTGCCAAATCAGCGTGCTCTGATCAGCACATATTCTGGCTGAGCACCAAGAAAAATGTCAGCCTTCGCTGAGGAAGCCAAGCCCTAACGACTCCAGAACCACGCTGTGAAGGAGAGCAGAGCAGCTTGGGGGATGGCAAACGGCAGCACAAGGAGGGACTTGGCTCACGTGTGGAGACGAGTCGGGCGCCTGCTCTGCCCCGTGCATGCCCAAAAGGCTCTGGAAGGCTGTGGAGGGCCCTGGTTTGGTTAGAAGAGGGCTCCTCCAAAGCAAGCACTGCTCAGGGAGCAGGAGGCCGTCAGAGGCCAGCTCAGCCTGGCCCTGGGAACACACTGGATGGGCTGAGGGCGGCGTGGCGGGGATTGCACAGCACCCAGGTCCTTGGGAAACCTGAGAGGGGGTTGCAACTGAGAGAGCATCCTGACCAATACCTAAATTAAACGAGGGATCAAATGGCAGCCTGGGATACATCCAACCCAGGCTCCAGGCTTGCGAGTTCGGCGTCGTGCCCCACAGATGCACAACTGTGAAGTTTTATCCTTTGAGCTCTGGAGAACCCCCCAACAGGTATGAATGAAATCCAAAGGAGGCAGGGTATGCCTGCTAACGTGGAGAGCGCTCCAGAGCTGCCATTTTACCCGCTCCAGAAGTGCCAGAGTGGGCAATCATCTGGGGAAGAGGCTGGGGGCTGGGGCACAGGTCACGTGGCGCTTCACACAAATCCCACCATTGTGGACACGGCGATAAATTCTCCTCACGGCCCTTTACGGGGGAGAGAGCTGTACAGAGGTGATGGAGAGGAATGCTAAAGAAACAGAAGTCCCATGTGATGTATCAACTTATTGCTGGAATAAAATACCCAAGAAAGCAAGCAGGAATTCTGTCATGTCGCATTACTCTAATTGCTCCCGGACTCCAGTCCCACCGGGTCACAGTTTGTTTCAATTTTTACTGCGTCTATTTGGCTGCTCCTTCACCTCTCTCCCTTTCAGCACTCACATTTTGTCCAGCCCCAAACAGCTCCTCATTAACTTACTATCAAACAATCTCCCTCGCCCCTTTTTGTTCCTTAAAGTGCATTTGCCAGAGGGATAAACCCCCTTTGCATTGCGGGGGGAGTCCAACACTCCCAGGCCCTTTCTTAACCTGTCCCCCACAAAATGCTTCAGTCCCTGACGTGATGCTGCATGGACAAAATCTCAAATCTCTCTCTCAGCCCCTGCTGCAAATGGAATCAGTCACTTTTATTTCTAATGCAGAGTCACTTACCTACTGGGGGATGGAAAGAAACTATGAGCTCACTGCTCATACAATAAAAGATGGAAACAATTTTAGAGAGCTGCTCATTAGAGACCATCTCCTATCAGCAGCTCCATGAATCATTTGCTGCTTTTTGTTTTTATTTATTTACTGAAATGCTGGTGCCCTCTCAAATAGCCAAGGTCCAGAACATAAACTTAAAGCATGCTGAAGTCATTCAGGGCAAGATTCCAAAATCTTTCTTTACTCATAATTTATCTCAAGATTTCTTTACAGTGATATGACATTTTCTGAAATTTCCCTTTCCTTCTAACCTGAAGCCAAATCCCATGTATCAGAGTAGCATCCAACTGTGAAAATATTGCCACTGAAGACTTCTTCAGCCCCACAGCAAACCTGAGTCTGCAATGCCATTTCCTCAGCTACAGAAAAGATGGAGAAATCCTTTCACATCAAGTTGTGCACCCTAGATCTGCAAAGCACCTACTTTCAGACATTTGGAGATTTAAGGCCATCCCTGCTCTGACACACACAGAGCCTAAAATGTTCTTCTGAAATATGGGACGGTGGAATGAAAACACACAAGGTTTGAGCCTGAAATCATCGAACTTAAATTCCCTCAAGACCCTGTGCCTTCCACATCCTACCAGCTGCCCCTGGGCTTCAGAGCTCTTCAGAGCACAGGGCAAAGTAAGAGAATTTAGACCAGATAGAACTCAGTCTTTGTGCACAAGTGAGGTGCTGACTCCTGCACGCAGGGAAGGTCCCGTTTCCACAGTCAGGACATTAAAACCATGTGGTAGATGCCACAGGAGAGCTCAGAAACTGCTGAGGCCTCCTGGGAACACTGTTTTGAACACACTGCTCTGATGCAGAGTGAAATCTGCTCACTTCAACTTCCCTGCACAAATAATAGTTTTGTGTCACGTGCACACTCCTAGTAAATTCCTTAAGATGTTCACTTTGTTTCTCAGTAACCTAATAACTTGCTCAGACTGTTCAAAGGCAAGTGTTAATTTAAACTTTATAAATCATACCTTGTTTTTAGAACAGGAAAATGAGGGCCCTATTAAGCTCAGAGATTTAATAGTGACCTGAAACCTTCCCTAATAAAACTGCATGCTCCAAACCATATTTCTTTCCAGAAATGAAAACATTTAGAAGGCTTTCCTGGCCACCAAGAGCTGAAAAATACATTTAACACTGCACTTAATCCCCATAGACTCAATGACCGGGCTAGTAAAGAGGCCCTTAAACTTCCTGCATATCTACATATGCCTTCCTAAATAACCAAAAGAAGAAGTAGCTCTTGCCTGACAAAACTTTTAGCATTGTGCTCATTTCCACCAGTGATTCTTACAAAATTTTTCATTTTATTATTGTAGAAGCATTAACAGCTACACATGAAGGATAAACCCCGAGCTACCCAGCACAATAAAGAACTAAAAGGAGGCATAACACCATCACTGGGGAAATCAAGAAGGCTGACTTACCAGTACCAAAACTCTCCTCTCCACACAGAGACAGTTTGTTTGCATCCATCAAGTTTCCAAAGAACTTCCAGCCCGTTGGAGTTTCGTACAAAGCTATTTTTGTAGCGTGGGCCACCCTTCAAAGGCAAGAAGGTGAAGCCACGTCACAGCTGGACCTTTAGTGCTCCCACGTCAAATACTGCAGCAGGAGCTTCAGTTGCTATCAAGCATCTTTTTGGGGGCAAGACTGAAGGCAGGTGATGCTGCTGGTTTGGTTTCTTAGAGGGGACAATTCCTTGTACAGCAATCCTCTATTTTATCCTGGTGTAAGGTTTGGCAAACGAGTGGGATGTGCAACTGAATAACAGATATAAACACATAGCTCTTCTAAAGTGATTTTAAGCTGTAGATCTCAAAGCATTCAACAAAGAAAGTGTTACTATAGAATCATAGGAAGTCATGATACACAGTCAGTGACTCGAGGGAGACAAAAGCATGTCCACCACTTAGTGTCTTCTGTTGCTTTTACTCCTTGCAGAAGTCCAGGAGTGCAGCCCCTCAAGGCCCAACACACCGATTTATATTCTCTTAATGCATCTTACAAAGTTAAGGAAATGATGTGGTTTTCTCTCACAGGGATTTGATTCCTAAAAATCCTAAAGACTGTTATTCATAGAATCATAGAATGCCTGGGCTGGAAGGGACCTCCAAAGGTCATCTAGTCCAACCCCCCACCACAAGCAGGGACATCTCCAACTAGATCAAGCTGCTCAGAGCTTCATCCAGCCTGATCTTGAATGTGACCAGGGATGGGGCCTCCACCACCTATCAGCTTTAAAAGAAAAAAAAAGGGTGGGAAGGATCATTTGTTTGGGCTTATCTGTAGAGAAGAGAAAGAGCCAGGAGCAGAGCCCAGCTCCATGAACAGGCCTGAATTCATTAAACCTCCCTGCCTCCCCTGGCAGGCAGCCCGGGCACGGCTTCACCCCTCGGGCAGACCACGCACCCGCCCCCCACCACAAAAAAGGGACGGTCCCTCTCCCTGGCAGGGTCCCCCCCTTCCCCAGCGTGCAGAGGCAGACAGTACCTGTCGAGGGCCCCGCTGGTGGGCATGCTGCGGGCAAAGCCACGGACTCCAGTCTGCTGGAAATAGGGGATGCTGAAAATGTTGGCGGCGATAACGGCGACGGAGTCGGAGGGGTTGACGAAGAAGCCGTGCTTGCCCAGGATCATGTTCCGGTCCTGGGGAGGACAGGACAGCAACAGCCCTCAGCCCTGCTGGGCACCAGAAGGCTGCAATGGCAGCAGCTGTTCTGCTTGCCAGGAGCAGCCTATAAACCCCACAACTCACAGGGGATTTTGACTGCACTGAAATAAATATGGAGCTTTCCAAAAGCTAAACAGCAACACCTGTAGAGAATTTCACCTTCCTGCTAAGCTGCCACAGGCTTTAAAGCTACTTAAATACAGTTTGGACTCCATTATTAACACAGTAGCCAGCTATTGCCATGATGGCAACCTGCAGCAAGTGGTTTGCTTCTATTTGCAATTACAGAAGGGTGAGGAAGAAAAAAGGTCTTTGCCTTTGTCCTCCTCTGTTTGAAAGCAGCTGAGCAGTCATAGGATCATGGAATCATTTAGGTTGGAAGAGATCTTTCAGGTCATCAAGTCCAACCATTCCCCCAGCACTGCCAGGTCCCCACTGACCCATGTCCCTCAGCACCACATCTCCACAGCTTGGAAACCCCTCCATGACTCTACCACTGGTCCAGGTCTTGGAATCTCTTTTGTGGAAGGCATTATTCCTCCTGTCCAAACTAAACCTCCCCTGGTGCAACTTGAGGCCATTTCCTCTTACCCCATCTCCATCAAAGGCAGCTCCAAAGTCATACTCTCCTGTCTTCATGGTCTGAACCAGGTCAGCAGCATAGGTTAAGTTGGGATCAGGATGGTGGCCACCAAAATCCTCTAGTGGGGTGCAGTTCACAGCTGAATTTGCTGGGGCTCCGAGCTCCTCACACAGGATCTTTTTTACGTAAGGGCCCACAACTGTCACAGCAAAACAGGGAGAGGAAAGGAGTCAGCTCTGCCCTCAGGACCCCACTGTAAAGGGCTTGGGCACCAAGGTATCAGCACCACAGCCCCATAGCAGAGAACAAAACCCATGTGTCCAGCAGTACAATGGGATTTACTGCTCTCAGACACTTACAATGGAGACAATAAAAAAATAAGTGAGCATAGGAATGGGAATGGTCTGGAGACAAGAGAAATAAGATGTTAAGAAAGCCAGAGCACTCCTGAAAATATCTACTAAAAGAGACTCATAAGCTTGGCTTACATATTAAACTATATAAAACAGTCTAATGGTCCCATTTGCATACTCCAGTATCTATGGGCAGATCTTTCCCTAACTGCTGTGACTTCCATGGGGCAATGACTGATGTAAAGTCTGATGGGGCAGCTCTGGGCACAGCATTGGCACTAATCTCCTGTCTCTGATGTGTGGACTGGCATTTGTGAGGCATACAGCACCCCTCCCCAAACCCCAAATATTTCCCAAGTCCAAACAGCTGACAAAAATAACCAAACAGTGTAAAAACAAAAAGTTGCCTGCAAAGAGAAAAATGTAACATGCTGCAAAGCAAGAAACAAATTTGCAAGCGATAGATATAAGTTCCAGATAAAAATTTTCCCTCTGAAGTAGGTGCCAAAGCCCTGGGGACACCTGCCCCCTGCCAGTGCCCCAGACCAAGCCCAGCCATACCTCCATGCATAGCATCTATGCGAATCTTGAGGTGGTTTTTCCCTGAAAGTAGCTCCTTTAGTGCATTGAAGTCAAAGATGTTCCTCAGCATATTCGCATAAGCTTCCACTGAGTCCACAATTTCCACTGGAAGAAAAATTAGAGACCAGCTCTGAAATCTTTGTAGAAAAGGAATTTTGCTCCTCGTGGAACTTCACTGACAGTCCTCAGTGCAAAGGGTCAGGGCTCAGCAAGGAGCCGTTCAACAGCCTAGAGAATCACTTTATAAAGACAACAATAATGGTCCTAGATTGAGAATTTAATTACAGGCTGTCACAGTTAACTGGGTTACAGACCAAACAGACCAACAAAATCTTTAAGACAAATGCTGTTCCCAGGTATGGCTCCCTGGGTTTCTTTTGAGAGGGCTCAGTCCCACTCTGCTTACCCAGGGAGTGGGATTAAAGGGAAAAAAAAGTACAGCTATATTAAAATAAATTAAAATAAAATACATTTTAAATATATTTAAATAACAGATCTCAGATTTCCACCAAAGTCAATGGAAACTGTGCATGTCATAGTCTGAAAAAGTGGCACCTTTGCCAACTAACAAGCAGTATAAAGACAGAGCTATGAAAACCCCAATCACAAAGTTCCCACTACACAGAAATGGGGACTGAGACAAATACCAACTTTTATGATCTTTTAATCTATTCTTTTTTTAATAATAAGCACAAGACAGCAGGAGATGGTAAAAAAATATTTGCAGTAAGTGGTTTTCAAGTCTTTTCTTTATGCATTTTCATATTTCTCTGCTGAGTGACAAAAGTCACATGTGCAGTGTAATGGTTTTCCCACTCCCAGAGACAGCTTATGTGTGTGAAACCATGAGGGAAAACATCAGTTCCAAAAAGTAAACACTAACACTGTGATTTTTAATCAGGAAAATGCACTTTGACTGCAGAGTCATCTGGTTTGCAAGTCCATATTACTAGCAGCCTTACAGACCAAACAGAGAAGTTTGATGGATCAGATTTACGTACTGCAATACAACCTTTTGTAGGGCACAGTCATTGGGATAATTAAAGGATCTACACAAGGCAAGATGCAGGCCACAAAAAAAGAAAAAGCCAGGATGCCAAGGTGATCAGGAACAATGTCCTTGCTTGGCTCATCCAAGAGATAAGGAGAGGTTAGATTGGCCACCTCTGTCCTCAGAAACACCAAATATCTTCATGCCTCTTCATGGCAGGTCCAAAATAACTCCACCTGGGAGGAAACTCTTCCTAGAAGAAGAACAGTAGTTTACCTGTAAATGGTTTAAATTTGTTCTCCAAGTCAAACTGCTGTTTCCCAATGGTGCTCAGGTCCACCTGGAGATCTGGGCAGATGGCATACTCTTCAATTTTCTTGCTGATTTGGAAAATTTTGTCCGTGATACCTTCAGGAGCAGGACCTACAAGATAAAACAGGCAAGGGGGAAGACATTAAAGAATCAGACTCCAAGAGAAGTGCACATCAGAAGTCAAGCACAAGACGTGGGGCAGGGAATACCTCCCCTGGAGAGGAATATCGGGGTATGAGGGGTGCAGATCAATCACTTTCTTTGTGGAGGGAAACCCACTGCTCAGGGCACTGAATCTCTGAGATATTAAGAGAGTTAAATTAGGTTCCTCGACACAAGAAACAGCCAAACAGGAATGAAGCAGATCAACAGGAACCAAGCAACCTTACCTCCATTGGCAATGTTGAACTTAATGCCAAAGTCCCCGTTGGGCCCCCCGGGGTTGTGGCTGGCTGTCAGAATGATGCCACCAATGGCTTTGATCTTCCTGATGATGCAGGACACGGCTGGGGTGGAGAGGATCCCGTTCTGCCCGATGACCAAGCGGCCGATCTGAAAAGGAAGGAGCAAAACAAACCACTGTGAGTCCCAAACCCTAAAAGGAGCCAGAAGTGCCAAAACCCCACACGCTGGTGACAGGTAGATCAGAGGAGTTCTGCTGGCAGAGGTGTTGCTTCTCTGCAAGCAAACAGCCTGTTCCTGGGATGCTGCTGAAGCTCTCTGCTGTGCACAGAGAGGGTCAGCATCTGACCCGGGCAGGCTGGAGAGCTGGGTGGAGGGGAACCTCGTGAAGCTCAACAACAGCAAGTGTTAGGTCCTGCACCTGGAGAGGAGTAACCCCCTGCACCAGGACAGGTTCAGGGCTGACCTGCTGGGAAGCAGCTCCACAGAGAAGGACCTGGGAGTGCTGGGGAACAACACGTAAACCATGACCCAGCCGTGTGCTCTTGTAGCCAAGAAGGCCAATGGTCTCCTGGGGCGCATGGAGAAGAGTATGGCCAACAGGTCAAAGGAGGTTTTCCTCCCCTCCTCCCCCTCTACTCTGCCCTAGTCAGGCCACTTACGGAATACTGGGACCACTGCTGGGCTTCCCAGTGAGAGAAACAAAGAACTACTGGAGAGAGACCAGCAGAGGTGACCAAGATGCTGAGGGGCTGGAGCATCTCTGTGCCAGGCCAGGCTGAGAGCCCTGGGGCTGCTGAGCTGCAGAAGAGAAGCCTCAGAGGGGATCTGATCAGTGCTGAGCAAGAGCTAAAGGGCCCCCGGGGGCAAGAGGCTGGGGCCAGACTCTGGTCAGTGGTGCCCCGGGACAGGACAAGGGGCAACGGGCACCAACTGGGACCCAGGAGGTGCCACCTGAGCAGGAGGAGAAACTTCTTTGGGGTGAGGGTGGCCGAGCCTGGAGCAGCTGCCCAGAGAGGCTGTGGAGTCTCCTGCTCTGGAGAGATCCCAAACCCACCTGGACACCATCCTGGGCACCCTGCTGGGGGTGAGCTGCTGGAGCAGGGGGTTGGACGAGATGATCTCCAGAGGTCCCTTCCAACCCCCACCATGCCACCTTCCACCCCCAACAGAGTGACCCCACTCTGTTGTGATGTTTTAGCATTTTCTGTTGTGAACACTGCAGCTGAACTAGAAATGGCAGCTGAGCTTTCCAGAGGCCTCCACACAACCACCCTCCCCAAAAAAACACAATAACCCCTTTGGGTACGGTCTGGAACTTTCCTTTCAAAAGACACAATAGGACTGAGAGAAGCCAAAACAAAACAAAAATCAAACATCATCACTACTCTCATGGGACCAGCTGCAGATTGTCTTACTCACAGTGGGTAACACACCTCCTTCCCAAAAATTTAGCAGTATCACCAAGATGAAATCCAGGCCAGTGTGCTAAGCAATACAAGGTAACCAGGATCTGATTGCTGGAGCTCATGCAATAACAGAAGATGAATATTTTTCTGGAAGAACACACTCCTTACCACAGCCTCCAGATGAAGTGACAGAGATGAAGAAAACACCCCAGACTACTCTCCATCAGCCGAGAAGATTAGACAGAGAAAGGAGGAGGAGTTTCATTCAGACCCAAGATGAGCCAGGGAACAAAAGGCAGCGTTCCCAGCCTGCAAGTCCCCGTCGGTGCTAAGCCCAGGGCACTGGATGGCTGTGATTCCTCTCCCGTGGCACTGCCTGGTGCTAAGCCCCAGCTTCACTGCCCATGGGTCAGGACGTGCCACAGCTGCCACAGAGCAGCTGGGTGAGCCTGGCACTGCTAACAGAGCTGCACCTCCAGCAACCAACGGGCAGAAGTGTGAAAGAGCAGCTCAGAAAGCCAAGGGGAATGCCCTCCTTTCAGCTGGCCACAGGAGATCACATTGCAGCCCTCACAGTGCCCACCTCCCACGCTGGTCACACTCATCTGAAGTAGCCCAAACCACGTGGGTTTTGCTTTTTGCCCCACTCTCAGTCCAAGCCAGCACACCTTATCTTGTGTTTTATTCCAGCCTCCAAGTCTTGCTCCTTCAGAATGAATGCAGTCTCCAGGAAGATTCTCTCTAAAATGTCACCTTGTGTGTCCCAGCCTCCCTGGGAGAGCCACGTTAGCTGGGGTGCCTCTCTGCATTAGTGCTCTGACAGGTCTTACATGCAGCTCAGTCACAGAATGTTTGGGGTTGGAAAGGACCTTAAAGATCATCGAGTTCCAACTCCCCTGCCATGGGCAGGGACACCTCCCACTAGACCAGGTTGCTCAGGGCCCCATCCAAGCTGCCCTTGGACACCTCCAGTGATGGAGCATCCACAGCTTCCCTGGGCAACCTGGGCCAGGGTCTCATCACCCTCCCAGTGAAAAATTTCTTCCTAATATCTAGTCTAAATCAAACCTCTTTCAGTTTAAAACTGTCACCCCTCACCCTATTACTACACTCCCTGACAAAGAGTCCCTCTCCAGTTTTCCTTTAAGGACTGGAAGGTCACCATAAGGTCACCCTGGAGCCTTTGAGGTCCTCCTTGGCTTTCCGAGGCTTTTAGCTGTCACTCCCCACCTATCCACTGACAAATCCCTTGTGGGAGCCACTAGAAATGTCTGATCAGCCTAGCAGCATGCTGTGCCATTTACAATTATCATTCTCTGCAGTTTCTTACGAGAAAAATCTAAGGATGTCACAATGCAGAAATAACTCTCACAGAATGCTCAGAACAGACCCTTTCACAAAGAGATCCCCTTGAGCAGTGATTTTGGGTTGCAGCATTTCATGGAATCACACAAACACTCTGGTTGGAAGAGACCTGCTTCCAGTCTTCCTTCTGTAGAAGAGATGCATCACAAGATGCACCAATTCTACATAAAAAAAATCCTATCTATAAATAGGGATGCTTCTATTTATACAAGTCAGGTGAAGTGGGCAAACTGGTCATCTCCTTTAACCAAATAATCATTTAAAATACACCACGTGATGCTACTGACATAGTGAACGTGGAGATTCTGCTGCTCCCACATTTGTAGCACTATCAGAACCTGTCTCCATCACACATCAACAGAGATTTGTGCATGCCCCAAACACTTTACACACACCCTGCTCCTGGGATTTTATATCTGACAACATCCCTGGACTGATTTCTGTCCTGCAGAGCACAATGCTGAGTCACAGGTATTTGCTAGACTGTACAAAAACAAATCAATGAGATGTATCAAAACCAGCAGCAAAACTATTTTAGCCAGATTTTAGCCAGACATACTGGAAAGAAATGCCTGAGAGGAGTCTCAGTGGGTAAAGATCAGTCTGATCCCACCTTTACCAGCAAAAAATCTGTCCTAGCATCAAGCAGTCCGAGCAGCAGGCCTGGCTCTTCGTGCACATTTTCCAGCAATCCTGCTCAGCCCACACGCTGATATTCATTTGCAATGCCAAAGGATTTTCTTTTCCCCCAAGATGGAAAATATGTTGATTTTTTTTTTTTTTTAAATAAAAAAAATTCTCTCCCCCTATTCTCCCATTCACTACTAATTACCCTGTTGGGACCAGTTTTTCTGTCAAACAAATTTCTAAGAGGCAGGTCTCTCAGCATAAAGCTTACCCTGCACTAAGAGATCCAGGACAGACAGCAGTCTTTTCTTCTTAAAAAGCAGAAGGAGACAAAGACAAACCCCCAGTGCCCAAGAGTCTTGCAGTGCCCAAACCATGCTCTCCTGCCAACAGACAAACCTCCTGTTCTGCTCCCAAAACACAGATTTCCAGCACAAGCAGAGATTGCTGCAAAGGTTGCCACTCACTTGCTAACTCTCATTTCAGTTTTCAAAGGCTCACAGAGTGCTTAGCACACAGCCACAACTTAGACCTGTTGAAAAAACAACTTTTTGAATTTTCACTTGCTGAGCAGCTCAGGTGGATGCTGAAAGAGCCTCTGCCAAGCTCAACTGAACAGGGAGCTGTGGCTCCACCAGTTACCTTGTCCCTGAACGGTATCAGGGGTCTATGATCTGATGGAGAGACTATCAAATCCACAGGTGCCAAGAGCTCAGGGCATGTCAAAACACACAACAAGAACACACAGTAACCCAGCAGTATTTATTTGCTTTGCTGCATGTGTATTCCCACATACTTTTATCCAACTGCATCACTCAAAAGCAAAAGAAAATGGTAATTTCTGTACTACCAAAGTGAGTTTTCCATTAAAAAGTTAACTATTAGCAGTTGAATAAAGAATCTGGGGAAATTAAACCTCCTAGTGACTAATTTATTATGGTTTTCTGCATTTATCAGCTACACAACTATAGGAATTTAAGTCATTTAACATTTACCAACCCCATTGGCAGCAGCCATTTGGACTATCAGTTCCACTGCAGACTTATTAAAGTATCTCCCATCACCTCCAACGACCATAGAAGATCCCTGTCGATCTCTTAGGTCTATGGAAAAAAATATGCTCTGGATAAAATTCTGCAAATAGTTCATCTTGGATTCAAAATAAAAAGTCTTCTTCCGTAATCCACTGGTTCCTGGTTTCTGGTCATGGTAAGGAGCTGTTGGCATGGTCACCAGAGGCAGAGGAGCGTTTTCCATGTTCTTTTTTCACACAAATGCATCTAAAAAGTCAATTACGCCAAAATACAAAAATCAACCTTGACACCAGCAATGGCCCATCTGTTAGAAGTTCAGCAAAGTCGTCGAGAGCCCAAAAATAGCTCCTTGAACCTTGAGCTGAATGTGGTTTCTGTAACTGAAGACGTTTTCTTGCACTTGCGGCGCAGGATCAATGTCACGGAGAACACGCGATTCCACGCTCACCGAAACGGCTGGGAAAAGGGGATTTTTGTCTTCTTCACCATCTTCTCCCCGGGCAGAGCTCCCTGGCGTGTTCTGCTGCCAGGCAGGGGCCCGGGGACAGCGGGGCGGGCGGTGGGAGGGCAGGAGCAACAGGAGCTGGGCTTTTTTGCCAGCCCAGCAGATCTGCGCAGCAGCTCCAGGCCGCCGGCACGCCGGGCCCCCGGGAGCTGGGCTGCCCTGGGAGCGGGCATGGCAGAGCTCTGCCCCAGCTATTTTGCAAAGTCTGGGGAGTTAAAGGTCACTCTTAAAATGGAAGGCAACAGATCTGTTACCCTACGGTTATGAGTCCTGCTCTGACAAGCCGAGCTCCCCATGGGTTCCCTCTCAAGCACAGGGATGTGATCCACGATGAATAGTGGGTCGACCTTTCTTTGACTAAGAAAAATCCAGAGTAGCTAAAAAGCCACACAGGAATAAAGGTTTCGACTGAACCCCCCCCCCAAGTCTCATCAAGGGCAGTATGTACACCCAGAGTTATAAAAAACACTAAAAACAACCAAATGTTTTGGAAAAATGGGTCTGATAAAGCTGTTCCATTTGGAGCAAACTCACAAAGAGACTCAGATACCAAGAAACTTTGATGGAACATCATTTTCCTTGTTTGAATACTAGACTGAAGTCAGAGTTCCCTCCAAACCTCTTCAATAACACTCAGAGTCCTCTGTCTGAGCTGCTGGAAACAATTTATAGATATTACTGAAGAGCAATTAAAGAACACACACTCTGTAATGGCTCAGATTGTCCTGTTATTGAGAAGTGAGGGGGAAAAAAGGAGATGTGTACACAGCTGAATTGTGACAAGTTACAAAGGTGCTCACAGGACTGTTTCCTGACGTGCTGACTCTATCATTGCCCCAAAAACTGACAGATTTTCTTCCAGGGGGTAAAGAGATCCTGTTATATGCATCATTACGTTAAAATCGAGCTGGATCATTTCTAAGGGACTGAGGGGAAACCTCACGACTGAAGGGAGAAAAACACCTTTGGAGAGAAAGGCTCTACATGATCTTCTGTGAATGTGTTAACCAGGGTCCCCAAGAGAGTGGAGGAGCCAGGTGAGCTTCCCTAGGAAGGGAATTTAACGCCCAAGGAAGGGGAATTTCCTTCAGGTTTGCTCTCAGAAAGCAAAGTGCTGTGAGCCACCCATGGGAAGCCTGAAAGCTCCTGCCCCAGACAACCACCTACCCAGGCTTGCCCTGAACACCCCACACGTGAACCCAGCTCCCCGATCCTTCCGGAGCCCTCTTGCCTCAGAGCTGCAGGATTTATTGGACATGGGCTCCAACTTTGATTCCTTAATTTCTCTCTTTTCTCCACCAAACCACACCGAAGCATGTGTACTGCAGAACTAGGGGAACAGATATTTCACACCACCAGTGAGACTCCCCGGCTTATGCAGCTAGAAACAATTGGTTTGTATTTTATACATCCATGAGATCTCAGCATCCTGCAGCAGTTGCTCTTCACCTTCATGCAAAGGCCCAGGTTTCCCTCTAGTGGTACAGAAAACAAAATCCAGCTCCCAAAACGAGCTGTGAGGAGCCTCACACCAGCCTGGCAGGAAAAGGCCTAAGCAAGCTCTTTCCTTCCCTGTTCCCAGCGAGATAAACTTACTGCCCTGTGAAATGCTGTGGCATTAAGTGACAGGAGGAGGGCACAGGCCACCCACCAGCTCCACAGGCAGGAAAAAGGCCTATGGAGGGTCAGGAATTTGTGCACATAATTAAGTGCACGTGTATTGGACAGAGGAATAGAACTAAATCAGGCTTTGGAGGAAGGTGTTGGTCAGATTTCCATGCTTATGTACATAGAATGAAACACATTCTATCAAACTAAATATGAAATAGCAGATATAAAGCATAGGGACAAGAATGTCACCTACACCACCCTGCCCTTAGGGTGCTCACCTGGTCCCAGGGCCCTCCTGGAACACATTCATTGCTATCTGAGATAGACAACATCACCAGGAGTTGACCAGGGTGCAGGGCTTGGTGATCACTTGGTTGCCAGAAGGTTCAGAGGTGAAACAAACCTCACCAAAGGTGGATCCTGACCACCTTAAGGACTGGAACAGAGACTGAGGAAGGATCATTTGATCTGTGATGTGGGAGGCTTCACCTGGATGACTGTGATCATTACAGATCATTTATAGGCTGGAAATGAATTCAGCAGGTCATCTGTTTCCTCCCAGAACTGGAGCAGGATCAAGTACACCTAGGGCACCCTCCAGAAAGTTGCTATAATTGGTTCTTGAAACCATTTTCTCCAGGTAAACTGTGTCAGTGTAACAGTAGCCTCACACTTGGAAGCATTTTCCTACAATTTTCCCTGCTGTGGTTTAAGTCCTCCTGAGCTGTCACAGAAAACAAATTGATCATAATCCTTTTCCTGACAACCTCTCCCACATGAAAAATATTCTTTAGTGAGAGCCTTCTCTTTGCCACAGTAAACAACCCCAGTGTCCTCAGCTTTTCCTTGTGGCTGTTTTTCCTAAGTCTCTTATTCCTCCTGTCTGGTGAGGGTGTTTCCCCCTCCAAGCTGCCCATCTGCCACAGGCTGGGACATTTGCTACCTTGGGTCTCTTTTTACTGCCTTGCACTTCAGACACACACAGAGTTAAAACTAGGAACTCACTGCTGGCTTTGGTTAATGATAAAAAGACAAACAAGACTATTCTGAGAGGACTTAAACTTCACTAAAACATTGCAGAGCATACAGCCCCTCCCTTGGCTCGATACCATCGGTCCCTGTCCCATTCCCTCTCCCACTGTGTGAGCTCTGCTGCCGTCCCTCATCCCACCCACTGCAGCCACAGCTGTCTGGAGCCTTCTCCAAGCCTGGGACCAGGCAGCCAGGCTCTCCTAATCTCCCACTCCGACACCAACTCACCCTCAGCACAGCCATCCTCCAAGTTACATCTTATAATTGACATCCAGGCAAACAAATTGGTTGGGGGAGGGAAAATGCACTGTGCAGAAGCCAGACTGAACAGTAATTCTCTCTTCTCATCCCTGCCAACACCCCTGGGTCAGGCTTCTCCAAGGTCCAGGATGCCCCCTCCTCTGTCCTCACTCTTTTTCTGTGATCAGTCAAGAAGTTACACTGCCCGAAACCCCAGGGAACAAACGGAGTCAAACCTGTCGTTTTATTTTGTGACTTTAAAACAGAAATCACATTTCTTTACCTCCTGCTCACAGAAAAGTCCCAGTCCCTGCCCTGCTGCCTGCACACTCACCATCAGAGGGTGCCAGGAGCCCTGCCCAACGCTGCTGCTCAGCTGCCAAAGCCCTGCACCTTCTGGCCCAGCACAACGCCGCTCCAGCAGCCACTGCTCCGTGGGTGACATTTGGCAATGTCAAGACAAATGGAGCTGAAGTAAAATAAACAGACCGACTGCCAGCCTATTAGTCATGCAAGGAGTGCTGCTCCAACTGCAAGGCTTTTTGCTTCCATAAGTGTGAATGAAAAATCTAGATTTTGAAGTTGCTGTGGGGATTCCTGAGAGGGAAAATATCTGGCACCATCTCGACAGCACGAGTGCACACACACGTAACCACGCACACATAAGTCACTCCAGAATTAAGGGATTATGCTCTGCCTACATTGCAACTCAGTTAAATTAAGAGACAAGCTAGATGGGTGGTACAGAAATGACTCCACGGGGCTAGGGATGAAACCACCATCTGCAAGGCTGCTGTAGGTCCTGTGATGGGCTCCAGGTTTGTCACAGCAGCAGGGGCTGACCCTGCCTTTGCCAGGAAAGTACACACCAGCAAGCAAGATTGAGAAACTTGCTGTTCAAAGGTCAGCTCTTAATGTGCACCCAAATGTGCATATTACCTCAGACTGCCCTGGTGTTTGCTGTCCTGCCCCTGCCCTGAGGCACAGGAAAGGGATTCCAGGATTTCTGGCCCCAGGCTGCTGAGAGAGAGCCCCTGTACCTAGAACTTCTTGGAAACCAGCACCTGAACCCCAAAAACAGAGAATTCAAAATGAAGATGATGTTGTGGAGCAGAGGGGGGCCATGGCTGGCTTGGCCAGATGCTAGTGTGAGGAGCAAAGACATGTCTGGTTAGACCTTGAAGGATCAGCAACAGGAGTTCTAGTGTGAGGTGTAGAGAGCTGAGCTGCTGTGTGTGTACGTGAGGACCAGGGGCTACACACAGCAGGGAACAGCTAAAGGAGAGAAAGGGAGAGGGGGAGATGTGCATGAAGTTCTTCTCACACACTTACTAGGGTGTGCTAGAGGAGCTTCTGTGGGACCAGGGGTAAAATGGGGCTGAAGTAGCAGGAAAAAGGGCTGGAAGGGCTATGGAGAGGTCACCTAGACCCTGCCCTACCCAAACCCTTCTCATTAGGGGTTTTCCCAGGCAGAGATTCAATGACCTCCTCAGGCAACACATTCCTTTCATTAGCTTTAAACTGCCAAATTGCTTTCTAATGTCTAACCTAAACCTCCGCTGCTGCAATTCTAATTATCCCAGCAGGCCAGAGAACAATTTGTTCCCTTCCTCCCCGCAGCACCACTGCAGCTGCTTGCAGAGGGCCAGCACTGGGTCCACTGCTGGGCTCCCAGTTCAAGAGAGACAAGGAACTGCTGGAGAGTGTACAGCAGAGCCTACCAAAATCCTGAGGGGCTGGAGCATCTCTGTGCCAGGCCAGGCTGAGAGCCCTGGGGCTGCTGAGCTGGAGAAGAGAAGCCTCAGAGGGGATCTGAGCAGTGCTGAGCAAGAGCTAAAGGGCCCCGGGGGGCAAGAGGCTGGGGCCAGACTCTGGTCAGTGGTGCCCAGCGACAGGCCAAGGGGCAACGGGCACCAACTGGAACCCAGGAGGTGCCACCTGAGCAGGAGGAGAAACTTCTTTGGGGTGAGGGTGGCCGAGCCTGGAGCAGCTGCCCAGAGAGGCTGTGGAGTCTCCTGCTCTGGAGAGATCCCAAACCCCCCTGGGCACCATCCTGGGCACCCTGCTGGGGGTGAGCTGCTGGAGCAGGGGGTTGGATGAGATGATCTCCAGAGGTCCCTTCCAACCCCTATCATTCTGTGATCCCCTGATTTAAAAAACCTACACATGACGTTTGTTTTTCTGGATAACTGGATGACACTGCCAACAGTCTTTATGGTCTACTCAGAGCTGCTGCTTAGTATGTTACTCTGCAAATGGTACTATGATTGTATTACATTCATATTTTATTACTTCTTCCCATGCATCCTTCCTTCTACTTCTTACTGATATCCCATGTTATTTCTGCTTATTTCTAAGGTATGTTCCAGTTTGTCATTTGAAGCATTAATCAATGTATTGACTAGCTTAGACAGAACCCCAACAGGATGGCAAGGACCCACCACAATGCATTTCTTGACCCTGGTACAGCTCAGCCTTGGCATATGACATGTGGGCAGCACCTATTTGGCCCAGCTCACCTATCCCAAACTCTGCCTTGACAAAGGGAAGACATGAGACTGTCCTGCTGCAGTGCCAGCACAGCCAGAGCTCAGGTTTCTGGTCATACAGAGTCATTGCTGCAGGAGATTACAGCTAAACCCCTGCTAGGATGAATTTCAGCTCTGTCTGCTGGATTTGCAGAGATTAACTACAAAGCACCTTAGCTCTCCCCTTGAGCTGGAGTTTCATTGTTGTAGGGTTTAAAATTCCAAAAAAGCACTGAAACTGGACAACATGATCACTGCTGAGTAACCTTCAGTTGTAAACTGAGCTAAGCCAACTAACTTTACAGGCAAAAAGAAGTTAAGCTGGTGCAGAAGCCATCTCCAAGCTGTCAGAGCTGCTGCATGTGTGGTTGTCTTCTAAAAGCCACCAGCATCTGAAGCCAGGACATACCTGCATGGGACTGCTCATAGAAAAAACCTGTAGTTATTTCCTTACTTCAGATACCACATCTCAATTTCCCCTTCTGCTTCTGAGAAAAACAGTAATGTAAGAAAGACCAGAAATGAGGTTTTTCTTAATGGTGTACATGATCCAGCATCACTGCATCTAATTCTGGCACACATGGATTGCTTTTTTGGAAGAACTAACTTTATGATCGCTTTAGTTTGATGGTTTTTGTACCAGGAGCTCCTACTCAAGATCTGGCCCTGAGGATTGATGGAGTCTGTTCTTCAGGATGCTGCTGCTATCACTGAACAGATGAAGCTCTGTAAACCACCAAGGCTCAGGCTGACTGCACAGTGTTGGGCAGAGCCAGGAACAAGCAGAAGAGAAGTTGCTTAAACACTAGACAAAAAACCCAAGAGAGGCTGAGACAGGGGTGAGCAACAAACATTTCCCATCTGCAGGCCCAAGGCAAGATCACAGACATGCTGGTCCAACTACTCCCCTTTTACAGCCAGGATGCAGAGGTTGGGAATATGGGCACACTCCAGTAGGGACTAGAACGTGGCTCTCCAAGCCTGCACCACACCATACTGCTTGTCAGGGGCTCAGGGACACTCCCAGAGTGGGAACTGGTCTGGAGGGTATGGAGAGCAGCACAAAGAGACAGGCAGCAGAGCTACACAAGTAGAGCAGTGGTAAATAAAGAGCCACTGAGTGAGGCAACCACGTTTAAACCCTTGGTTTCCCTGGGATAATTGAGTGGGGGAAAAAAGCTTAATAGCAGCCAAGCCAGGAAACTAAACTTGGTAGGGCAGAGAACAGTATTTCTAATAAAAGCACTGTTTGTCCTGCAGCAGTAAAACAAAACCAGGCTGGTATTTAACATGCAAAGCACTGCCTGCCGTTCAGAACACCTTCAAGCAACTTGCTTTAATGTAGCTACTTTGCAGCACTTGGAAATTTGTTTATTTAAAAAGTAACCAGGGGCAGAGTAAGTTTGTTGAATAGCAGGTGACAATGCTAGTGAATGAACCTGGTGGTGGCTGTAGGACCACATCAAGATTTATAGCTTCAAGTCTGTAATTTCTGCATGCTTGACATAAAGCTATTGTACAGCCACAGTTCTATTCCAACAGGAGATTTTAAGCTTTTTTTTCCATGTAATTAAAGAGTCAGATTCACTAACTATATGGGAATGACATCAAGGAATCCTGGCACATGAGGCCCAAACAAAGCAGGCAGGCTACAGTGGATGCCAGCAGAGAATGGCAAACACAACATCTATTTTAGTTTACTTGTGTAAATAATGCAAACTTACACATTGGATAAACTCTCCTTCACCACACGAGTACAAAATTGGCTATTCCTAGTCCAACACCAACACTTGGCTACATATTAACCATTCCAGATGGAGACAAAACTAAAAACTCACTTCAGCATCCTTTCCTTTCAGGCTATCAAACAACCAAACTGTGGTCCTCAGGCTCTCCTGCAGCTCGAGAGGACCATTCAACCAGATCTTCCAGGAACAACTTCCCATGTGTTGTTCCCTGTTCTGCAGTACACTTTCTTACCAGTTAACAGAACTCCCCCCCTTCTCTTTGAAGGGTTGGTGACCTCCAGTTACTTCACATTTAAGAAACAGGATTTTCACAGGCTCTTACTCAACTACGACTGTGGCAACTATTAGGGAACTAACAGTAGTGATTACAGAGAAAAGCCATGAAGCAAGCATCCCACAATAGGAAAGGAAGCACATAAAAAATTTATTAAATGCAAAATTCTAGTTTTGAATAAGAAACTTCTATTTTTAGTCACCTCGTTTCTTGGGACCTGACTCTTTTGCCATTCTTGAGTTTGGCAAAGCAACACTTGCACGGTCTCAGGGAGGCCAGTGCCACTCAAACCTGGCCAGCAGCTGTATATCAAGTTCTCAGTGGGTCTGTAGATCTTGTAGATCCCACTGCACGCCCTTTTGGGGACTTACTCAGGCTTCACATGCTGTTCATTTATTAAAGAATCTGGGGCATATTTTGCTCTTCTCTTCAGTGCTTCCCTATAAGGTCTTTTTCCCCTCTCTATTTTAAATGGGATACTTAGATCAATGATTTTGCAATGCTTTTGACCTGCCAGTCCTCCTTGATCTCTGGGGGGGGAAAAATGGGGTAAATTCATGGCACTCTGTAGCACTCTGGCAGGCCTATCCCACTGCTCTGTTCTGCTACAATGAAGCAGAGATAAACTCCTGCAGCAGCGACTGGTAACGCTGCAATATTCCCAAACTTTCGCTTGAAATAGCCTAACATTTTGTCTCAGACATGGCCATTAACTTGTTTTGTAAATTAATTATTTAGAATGAAAAGCTTTTAAAGTGAAACTTCTCACTTTATATATTAGTGTCTTGGCTCTTAGCTCACATGTTCTTCCACTTTTTTCCTTCCTCCACCTCCCCTTTCCTTTCTTGCCTTTCTAGAACATTTTTCTTTTTTTTTTTACTTTAGAGTCAGTTCTGTCCTAGCACTTTGAATTTACCCAGACAAAATACGTTGAGGCAAATGCCCGTTAGCAAGTGCCCCCCTTGGGACCTGCTTCTGCAGCTCTGGCAGGAAGCTCAGTGCTGTGATGCTGCACGTACACGAGTGTCTGCATGACTCACGGGAGGATCCGAGCAGCCACTGACGCCCAGTCCCCGCCCAAGAACACACGTTTCACCTCCCACCCCTTCTTAGCACAAATACACCAGTGTCTGCTCTTCCTCTCAGGGAAGGCCACGCTATCCATCACTTCCAAAGGTGCGCACGGCAAGGCTGGTGATCCTAAGGGATGCTGGGACACAGGCTGAAAACTGAACAGTACCATAAATCACAAAAGACAAATTTCTACGTGGCCTTAAAGAACATGGTTATTTGCTTTCTTTAGGCCATAAGAAGGCAGCGACCTCACATGATTTATTTTTCTTAAGAAGCCAGACATATAAAGGCACCTGATTGCCATAGGGAAGCTGAACTAGGGAACTCGAAAATCTTACCCTAATGTCCAGTCCTAACCACCAAGCATACCTCAGCCCACTCTCTCCTTGTTGGTCTGTGAGGAAGAAGATTTGCTGCTGAGGAGGAGGAGTCAGGTGTTGCAGAAGAAAGGGATGCTTTCCATTTGGAAAAGACCAAACGTATGGAAAAGCCTCTCTTTGCCAATTCATCTTCAGTGCAGCCATCTCTACTAACACCACAGCCCCTGCTGGGCTTCTCTTGAGCTGGCCAAGTGACAGGACCAAGATGAATCCACAGGGATGAAGTCTCTAACAGCAAGATACTGTCCAGTGCACCCCAATCAGTACACCTCACCACCAGCAGGCTGTGCCACTGATTTGGGCTCTTAGCTGGAAAACACAACCATCACTCGAAGCAAGAAAAAGCAGTAACAGGAAAGCTGCACTTCCTTCCCCAGGGGTGCAGCACAGGCTGGGGTCCACCTGCCTGGAGAGAAGCTCTGTGGAAAAAGACTCGGGGGTCTTGGTGGACAACAAGCTCAATATGAGTGAAACATGTGCTGCTGCAGCAGAGAAAGGCAACGGGATGCTGGGTTCCATCAACAAGGCATCCCCAGCAGACAGACAGAAGTCATTATCCCACCACTACTCAGCCCTGGTCAGGCCACTCCTGGACTTCTGTCTTCAGTTTTGGTCCCTGCTGTACAAAAAAGATGCGTACAGGCTGGAGAGGGTCCAGAGATGGGGCACCAAGATGACCCAAGGACTGGGAAGCTGCCAAATGAGGAAAGGCTGAGAGAAGAGGGTTTGTTTAGCCTGGAGAAAAGAAGGGTTAGGGGAGATCTTACCAGCCTGTTCCTGTATTTAAAGGGGGGCTACAAAGAAGATGGAGATTCCCTTTTTACAAGGAGACATGGAAAAAACGCGGGGTAACAGGTACAAGTTACTCCTGTGGGGATTCCGACACTGGACACAAGAGGAAAATTCTTCACAATGAGAACAATCAGACAATAGTCTCGCCAGGGCAGCGGTGGAATCCCCAACACTAGGCACATTTAAAGTTCAGCTGGCCAGCGTGCTGGGGCAGCACACCTAGACGATGCTTCTGCCAAGAGAGCCTGGCCCAG
>NW_008622402.1:8435-24276 GCF_000691845.1 Merops nubicus | reverse complement strand
GGTCCCCACCTGTGGGGAGGAGAAAGGGAAGAAGGTCTCTGGCCTATGTCCCGGCGGGGAGGTGGCCGCGGTACTGGCCGCGGAGAGATATGTCGACCTAATGATCCCATGAGGTAATGGGAAGATAGTCATTAGCTCAGCCCCCCTGGGCATTTTTATCTGCCTTTTTTTTTTCTTTCTTTCTTTCTTTTTTTCTCTCCCTGAGTTACCCCCCCACTGGATTTTCAACAATTGGCCTAATAAATCTAATTAAGTTCAGCACAACGTTGTTAATCATATTTTTCGCAAGATGTGGAATGATGCTTTCTGTGAGCATAAACATCCTTTGGCAGGGGTGGCTCTGTTTCTACTTCCTTGCATGTTTTCTTATTTATTTTCTTACAAACCATGCAATGTGGCAAAGATGTCTCATTCTCCAGTTCAAACACACATGCAGAAAGTTTAAATTGAATGCTGTTCCCAAAGAACTGGAAGCATCTCCCTGTTTTGCACAGAAATCCTTTTCTTCCCAAGGAGCTGTTCACCAGTCTAATTTCTCCCTGCAGAATCTTCTGGAGCAAGTATGTCCCTTATTTTTGTATAGCAGTAGGGGCATAGCACCTTGAACATTAGGGTAGTTCATAGCTAAAACCAGCTGGAGAAGTTCAATCATCTGTATCCTCAGAGAGCAAATGGGAAGGGTGGTTTAACTGCTGTGGTACCAAGTAGTATCTCGGGAGATGTAAATTAAGTATTGAGATGTCTTGAGTCTCTTCATGTCCTTGGGTAGACTGGCCCTGCCAAAGTTTGGGCACCAAGATGATGTTGCCTGTGGTGAATGGGGAACCTAGGAGTTGATAAAGATGCTTCGTGCCAGGGGCCCATGGGTTCTGACATTGTCCAGCAGTGGCTGCAAGTATGAGGAAGAATAAGACCAAGACAAGTGTATCTATCAGGGCACAGCTACCACATTCCCTTTCTCATAACTGTTCTCGGCTTAAAGGATTTCTACAGTGTAAGCATTTATATTTACACATCTGAAGACCTTAATCTTTTAAACTTGAGATACTAGTGCAAGTATTTTACTTGTGGGCATTTTGAGACTGGAGATGCCTCTTGCCACAGAAAAGGACAGAATCTAGCCTGGAGGATCCAGGAGTATATCTGAAGGTAATATGCATCGCTGTAATAGTAAGATGCAGAAATAAACATTTATCATGTTTCTAAGGGAAAGAAGCAAGTCTTCTCAGGAGGGCACCTGCTTTTGAGCGTTGCGAGTAGCTGCCTCTCCAATTGCCACTCATAAATTTATTCACACTTTAGGATTTAATCTGTCTTTCCATTCAAAGTTTTCACAGGGTTTCCAAGGGCCTGAGACACTGAAAACCATACTTAAGCACTTGGGCAAAGTGTAGTTAGTCCATCTAGCTGTGCTGCATGAATGCAAGGTATTCACCAAGGAAAAGATAGGTGTCAAAGACAGTAGCCTTCAAAGACAGGCTTGGGTTTGGTTTCCTCCAAAGCCTTTTCTCAAGTTGCTACTATTGTGTTAATCTCAGCTGTGTACTTCCAAGTATGGTTAGCAAGTTACACATTTCTGTGAAATGTAAGTCCCAACGCATGTAGCATTTGCTCCATGGAGAAGAGTGATTGGTTGTTACATGACAGGTTAACAATTTGTGTCAGGTCTCACCTGTAGTTCTAGGGTTCAACCCATTCATTGAAATGTTCCCTTCCATAAGCAGTTCCCTTCCTCTCTCATGTTTTCATTTATCAGTGGCCTCTCACTCATGCTCTGGCTCCGCTGTCATAGCTGTGCCAACAAAGCACCGTGAACTGGGTCAGAGAACTCATCCAGGTTTTAAGAAAGACATTTGAAAAACACTATTTTTCAAGAGATTTCTGGTACAGCCCTAAAGCCGGTTGTGTGAGCTTAACTGAAGGTGGTAGAGTAGAACAGCTCAATGAACTCGTTAAACCAGGGTGGCCGCTGAACACTTGTCTCTGGGACATGTCTGTAGCCCTGCTGAGCAGTAGCTAGCACATCCTGCTTATCCTCTGGGCATGTGATAATCAGTCAGGCAAAATCTGCAAAGCACCGTACAAGAAAGTTTCTCATTCACATCTGAGGTATGAACAGTTTTTTTTATGTGTTAGAACAAGTGGCATCCCTAAACCCACGTCCTTTCCTGTGAATGCAGCCTGGAAATGCATGGCAAACAGATCCTTAGCCAGGGGCCTGGAGAGTCATTGCGTGTGTATTACCTGGATACATACAGTAAATAGAGATGGCATTCACATGGTGAATAACTCTCATCTCATTTGGTTCTGCGGAGTTGGAAAGTACTTGCTCTGTATTTGGATTTTGCCAATTTATTAATTTTCCTTTACTTTAGCCAGACTATGGCAAAGAAAGTTTGCCTTAAGTGGGTATGTTGTCTTGCATTAGGTGTTCAGAAAACATGAAGACTGACTTCTTTAGTTGCAGACAGAGCTTAAAAAATGGGGTATGCAGGACATACATGAAATGCTCAGTGTCCTCTGTCATACCTTCCCCACTGGGAGTCCTGGATACAGCCTTACTGACAAGTCGGGCAGTTTATTTAACATAGCAAGCACAAGATCTGTGCAGCTAAATCAAAATCTCCCTAATGATCCCTCTTCTCCATTAGCTCTCCCCTTTCTCTGTTGGCATTAACATCCTTTAGCTGGGGGATCTCTCCCTTGCAGCAGTTCCCTGCAGCAATTTGTAGTAAGCTGAATCCTGCTCCTAACCTCAAACTTTTCTTAGAAAACTCTCCACTGTGTAATGGGAAGCATGGGTGTTAGCTGTCAGGTATTCCTCTTAACTTTGTTTCCAGTAATTTCTTACTTGTTCTGCTTACTTCTGTAGGTGCCAGATACGTGGCTAGTCATAAGCTGCAGCAGTCAAGCACAGAACTCAAATAACAGAAACAATTCTTTATTATTTTTTGTTTTTACACTATGCTGGATTCAATCAGCATCTGCATTATTTGCCAGGTTTACATACATGTAATTTTTCTGTGAGCCCTTTTTGACAAGGAGAACCTCCCTGGCTAAGACAGCTGCTGAAGATTTAAGCAGCTATGGTTTAGGTCTGCACTCCAGTAAATTATTCCAAGATATCCAAAAGACAATAGGAAGGCTCCTTTATTTTGCTGCATGAGCTGTGCTGGAAACTGGTAGCATAGGTATCTCAGGAGAATTCCAGGTTCTTGTGACAGCAGCAGCTGAAAAGCCTAATAATTCATAAGATGCATGTGAATAAGAAGTCCTATCTAGCCCAGGGCCAATTCACACTGCTGTTCCTGACTAAGAGTTTTCCCAAAGCCATCTCCAATCAGCATGGATAAAATTCCTAAAATTGAGATAAGAAGAGAATATTAATTGTTTAAATGCCCTTCACATTCTGTTAAAATCAGATCCACCAGAACTTCAGCACACCTGCCATTCCTGGGTGTGAGGACCTCCCATGGTGTGAGCCGTCTGCTGCCATGCCTCCAAACGCTGTTCCTCTGGCAGCCGGGGGCGCTCAAACCGTCCTGCTGCCGGTGCCTTCCCCGACCCCAAGAGTGAGGGCCTCGGTGCACAGACAGACGCACGCGTGCAGGAGGCAGAAATGAGGTAATGGAATACAGGGCTTTTCTAGTGCTCTCTTTGCTTAGGCGTGCTGAAGGCAGCACTATCCAGTCATAATCTTACTAGATTCTGTGTAACACACTTTAGAGACATCTGTTTGAACTCAATTATTTCCAATTTGGCTTTTCTGGCAAAAATAATGCCATACTTCAACTTTTCTGGTTTCAGTCTTTGGAGTGACATATTCTATCCAAGGCAATGATTTACAAATCCTTCCAGAGCATACATGCATTTCTTAACACTGATCCTGAAGTTCTCTGGAAAAAAAGACACCCTGGACTTAGGCATCAAAATGTACTTCTAATAAGATAATTATCTTCCATTTTCTAAGTTAGATGCATTTTCTGCGCTCTTGGAGGTAGATATCCTGGAGATAGGTGTCTAACCCTAGCACAGTAGACAACAGCTTGCAAAAAGTGCATTCTTCACAATACCAGGCTTGGCAAGCTCAGGCTGAGCAGTGTCATTGCTACAGAGCTGCTCTAGACTTCTAGGCCATTTTACTGTAAATTTCACCTCCCCACTCAAAAATCACTCCATGGACATTTTTGGGACATTTTGATTGTGCCTGGGGAGGTTGAGTGCCCTGGCCTGAGAGAGCAACTCACTGTTAGGTTATGCTAACCTGGGTGCAGACCACTCTGGTTAGCTCCAACCCAGAGGCACCCACCACAGAACAGCAGTGATAGAAGTAGCACAGGCACTTGGCAAACTAGGAAAAAGCTCCAGCTCTGCAGGAGAATGTAAGTTTTACCATAAGTTTATTTCTGTGTTCTTGTATAATCCTGAAACTATCCTGGCTTACACCTGCTGCTTTGAGTACTGTGAAGCCTAGGACACAGTTCATATTAACAGTGTCACACCTATGTGATGTGAGGCATGAAGCTGTTGTAAGCTGACTTCTTAAGGGCAGCTTCATACCAAAAAATGTTGTGGTGACTTGCATTGTACAGACTTGCTGGGCAACTGTTACTTGCACCACCTTATGATTAGGTGTCCCACAGGCAGCCTGGGGAAGCCTTTGGCATCTCTTTTCAGGAAAGGGCAGGGTGTGGAAGGAAAAGAAAATTAATTTGTGCACTCAGGCCAGGCTGGGGTCCTGTCACAGCTCAGTGTTTTCTCCATTTGGCTTGGAAGTACTTTCTGTGCACTGGGAGACACGAGCAGTGTTCAGAGAACAGAGTAGGAGGCTGCACTGCTGTCTTGTTCTGCGTGTGGCAGCAAGGGGCAGCCTCCAGGAGCACAGGGGTGGGCTTGTCTTGGTTGTGGGCTTCTGCTGTAGCTGCCTGCACAAGCCACTTGCAAGCCACAGCTGCCTTAGGAGGGAGGAGCAAAACTGGCATCCAGCCCACAACGTTAAAAGATTCGGGGCACCCTGTTGTTGCCATTTTAATTTCTGAGGAGGCAGTTTGCCTTGACACTTAACTTCTCTTCCTACCTCCTGCTGGTTTTACTTTTATAGTCCTGACATCATGAAAGCAATATAAACTTTGCCAGGTTAGTCAGGCTTTTGAGAAATCTAGATTTAGCTAAAGCGTTTCACAGCACTCCCGGCTGAACTCAGCCATTCACCAGGAGACTCTGCTGTGCTTAGGAATCACCATCATTCTGAACAAACACAGATGGAATTAGCATTCTTTCGATCCAGTTCCATAAAAAGCTTCAAGAGCTCAGTTTCAGATGACTGAAGTCATTTCCGTCAAATCTGGCTTGGCATTAGATTGCAGCAAGTTGCAAAAAAATACACAGAAGTGAAATGTTGAAGTGTGAAAAGAAACTGTTTCCCTGTCAAGTTATGTTGCAGATGTGCACACAAAATCTTACTGCAGCATGCACCCTGACTTTTGTGCATGCTTTTAACACGAGTTGAAAGCTAGCTATGTGGCTGCGTCTCAGACTTCTAAAACTATGCTTCTTCCTGCAGAAACCACACATGGAAAACTTCAGTACTACAGGGTTTTACTTGGAAACTTCATTTTCATAGTTTGGGTTTTTTTTCACCTCTGTGACACAACGGGAATAAAGCAGGGCGTGTGAAAGAGAGCTTAGATAGTGGAACTTGTAGTTCACATTTAATTAGACAGTAGCAAGATCTCCTGCTCCCACTCTGATACAAAGGATTCAGAAGGCAGTATATAAAAGATACAGTGATTTCTCAAAAGATTACTTGTATTCCTAAGAATAAATCATATTTACAGCTCTGCTGATGTGAAATACAGAGCTTATCCAATAGTCCATCCAGCATTGTCTTCTATACCTTGGTATGATTTACAGCAGTTTTAATACTTCGGGAATCTAGTGATATAAAAACCAGAGCAAGGTGTTTTTCTCAACATCCTGGGCATTTCACACAACTTCTACTGTGTACCTTTCTCCTCTTGGGAAAGTGGTGGAGTTAGAGACTTGTGTGATTGTTTTAAGGGATGTTTTTCACTATTGGGTTAACCAGATGAAATCCGTGTAGTACTCAGAAGTACCAGCTGCTTCTGTGGTCAGAGCGCTGTGGTCTTCTCACAGATCATAGTTTCAGGATGTATTTTTAGCAGAAGACTAAGTTATTAAATTTCCTTCTAACAATGTGTAGATTTAAGTAGTTGAAAGGTGAGAGGATCACAGTTTTGTTTCCCCTCCCTTTCCAGGAGGCTTCCTCTGTCCCCTCTCTGCAACAGTCCATCTTCCCCCTTCTTCCTATTTTATGGCTGCTGCCACAGTTGCCCGAGCTGTGAGGCCTCAGGTCAGAGAGCACAGCATGCTGCTGCACTGCTCCAGCATGGGTGAGTCTGTCTCAGCTTCACTGGGGCAGGTGGACACGCTTTTCTGTTCCATACATACTCTTCAATTACTGTATGAGTTTCTTTGCTGTACCTAGAAGGACCCCGCAACAAGACACATGCGGACAATGCTGTTAAAAGAGAAACCAGTCACCACCATAGGATCAGAGGATGTGTACCCTCTTCCTGCTTCCTTTGAAAAGAACAACTTCACTTAATTCTTTAATCATTGTTTCTTAAACTTTAGAAATATTTGTTTCCCAAAAAATAGCAGAGAATCTAGTGGGGGTGAAAAAGAGAATATTGGCCTACTTGCTGACATCATTAATTCCCTTTAAAGCATGTAGTGTGATGCAGTGGAGCATATGAGGTGCATTCCTGCATTCAGAAGCATCACACCCTAAAAAGGTGAAGGTTCACAACTTGGTTAGCTCCCAGATGGCCGATATGGATAACTCTGGCACTTCCTAACTGAAGTATGAGGTATTATAATGAAATTTCAAGGCAAAGAAAAACACAAATAGCTTCTGCAGTTGTGAAAGAAGTGAAATCTTGACAGCTAGCTCTCAAGCCAACATTTACAATACAACTACACGGTCCATTAGTTAAGCAAAAGTCCTGGTCAGGTAACACTGCATGGAAAGTACTGGACTGGTTCCCTGTGGCAGTTTCTCTTCACCATCATAACATCAGTGAGATCTTGTTTGTTTGTTTTTTTCTTTGAGAGAGGCAAGGCTCTCTTGATGCACAAGAAACAGAGGTTTGGCCACATTCTGTTTAATAACAATGAAATAAAAGAACATTGTTGTTGAATTTAGCTATTCATTTATCCAAGGACAACGTCTTTTCTCTTTCTGCAGGTAGAATGACCATAATGTATTTTCAAAGGAAGAAAGGTACAATTGCCAGTTTGATATTAGTAACTGAGCACTTTGCACAATTCAGGGACCATCTTTTTTTGCAGGTCTAGCCAAAGTGTTACTGGAGAAAATAGTATTTGTGTGGTATTCTTAAAGGTTTGAGCCTACCTCATCCAGCTAGCTGAAAGGTTACATGCCATGCTGATCATGAGAGCTGAGCTCCACTGAAGTCAAGATGACCATTCATACTAGTTAGGCTTGTGGCGAACTGGGCCTTACCATTTCCCAAAGGAGATCATGCTATTTAGCATCAGATTTTGCTATGTTGTAGCAAGTTTTCTGCTCACAAAGAAACCTTTCATTATGGTAAACAATACCAGATTTAAGTAAAAGCCCCAAATATCCTGCTTCATAGGAGAAAAGCATAAATGCTTCACAAACAATTTGGGGGTCTGGGGGAGAGAAGGAAAGGTCTGTGAAGCTGCAGCAGGGGTTATGGGCCAGCCAGAGAGTAGGTGGGGAATCTCCATGACTCCTGAGTGCCAGACAAAGCTTTTATTGCTGGGAGCCACATGGGGACCAGGCAGCCTGACCAAGCACACTGACCCAAAGGAAAGAAGGATTTCTGCAAGCAAACAGCTCAAGTTTACATACCCTAATTTCTCCTAGTGTCTTCAGCGGGGCAAGCTGCCAGACTGAGGCAAGGATCCTGCTAAATAATCTGCAAAATGATATTTTACATCTCAGTAGCAGTTTCTGGGAAAGTCTGCCCTGCATGGCACAAGCCTTTTTTGTTGTTGTGTTTTACTTTGTTTTTCTTAGCCGTAATTCCCTGAAATGTTCAGGGCACTATGCCATGTGTGTCACATCTTTCCTGCACGTGATCTATAGGTCTGTAAAACTCCCATTTCAAACAGGAAGGGATAGTAATCCAGTAAAATCCAGTGAAAACAGGATTAGAAAAATCTTTCAAGATTAAATACTTCTTTATTGAAAATTAAGTAACTTCATTTCTCAAAGTTGTTTCTATTTATGAGCTAGAGCTATCACAGAAAACCGTCAGCATTTATTAAAATTCCTCTGGAAATTTTTTGTTTACCAGACTACAGAAAAAAGAAAAAAGAAAAGAAAAACAAACAAACAAACAAAAAACCACGTTTTTGGGGATTGTTCCCAATATGAATAACCAGAAAGATCCATTTACTTCTGTGTGTCCATTTCTTACCAGCCGTGCTCTCCTCCGTTATTCACAGAGCCCGAGATACCTGAATGTTTAAGCGCTTATCTCTGCGACTTCAGCCTTGTCTCATGTGAACGTCTGCCAGGCAGGAACTGGGCTGTCAGCTTCATCCCATCAAAAAGCCTCCCAGTGCCATGAGCTGAAGGCAGGTTCCAATTGTTAAGTCATTCTGGCCTGGGCTGAATTTAAAGGCAGGCTCCTGTAGCTAGCGGAAGTTGCTGGAGGCAACGGCTCAGCGAAAAGCATTAAAATCATATGTCTCATAATTATTCTTTTGACTCAATTACCCGTTTACTCTTTATTTTTATATGCAGTGTAACCTGAGGGCAGCAAATACTGCATAAGGGGAACAAATCTTGTATAATAGTTCTTGTTTTGGTACATTCACTTAGTGGTGATTTATTAAGGGCTGCTGAATAAGCCTGATTAAAATGCATAAACAGTTCTGAACAGTAAACAACCATGTCTAAGGATGAAAAAATGGGACCCACATGCTGTGCATGGAAATTGCCCTTAACAACATGGCCTATTGTTGAACAGATAGGAAGCCAAAGGTTGCTTGTAATCAAATTTGAAGTTTCCCATCACTTATAAAAGCAACACTTCCTTGTGTAAACGTTTCAATTTGTTGTTGTTAAAAACTGCTTCCTGACTTAATCCCTGCAGGAACCCATGATTTCTTTGATTGTCAGGTAGAAAGACAATTTCAGGCAAAGTAACTTTTAGATTTAAACAAAGTAGAATAAATACACTTAGCTCAAGTGCTCCTGCAGCAATAAAATCTGCAGAGTTTCCTAAGATTAATTAGAAAAAATGACCTGCTGCATCAATTTAATCTCTTCTGAAAGTTTCCTCTGCTCTTGCAATTAAAATAACGTGAAGTAGCAGAGGGATATAGAGCACAGTACAGCAGTAGTAACCCTCCTAACTTTGTACAGCAGCTGAAAGCACCCTGCAGATTTTTTATTTTTCCCTTGATTAACAGGGTTAATTAATTACAGAAATTTTCATGTTAAATATCTGATCTAATGTATGCTAAAAAAAATTATATTCTTTCTGTTGTGGAGGGGCTTTGAGTCATGCTTAGGGCTAACACAGGTATATTTCAAAAAATAAAAAGTTGGTTTTTATTACTTTGAGAAATACAGCTTCACAGCAAGAAAACCCAAGTCCTAAGTGAACTATAAATGCTATTACATTTCCCTCTGGACACAGTGGGAACTTTGCCAGAGGCTTCCAGCAAGCCAGAATATCACCCACTGCATTTGAGGTCTCTGAAAAAAAATGTCTCCCTAACATTGTTTAAACCTTTTTTTTTTCTTGGAACAAATGGTATTTAACTATATCCTCATGTGTAAAACATGATTCTCTGTTATCTCTCATCTTTGAAAGGTCCTAGAGACTTGAAGATCCCTAACAACTGGAGAAAAGGAAATGTTGCACCGATCCTCAAAAAGGACAAGTTGGGGAACTACAAGAACTGAGAGGACCTTGTGAGATCCAGCAAAGACAAACTCAAAGTGCTGTCCCCAGGAGGGAACCACCTCTGCAGCAGCTCAGGCTGGGAGGAGCAGCCATGGGGGCTCGGCGGGTGGCTGAGCACAGACTTGGTGTGTGCCCCATTTCTCAGTACTTGTTACACCCTAAACTGAGACCAGTTTTGGCCCAGCAATGCAAGAAAGAGACTGAGAAACTGGAGCAAGTTTGGCAGAGGCCCCAAGCTTGATAGGGACTGGAGCACTTGCCCAGTGAGGAGGAAGTGCAGGAACTAGGCTTGTTCAGCCTGAAGCAGACACAGCTTCAGTGGGCAACAAACAGACCACTGGTACTGATGGAGAAGTTAGCAAGAAGATGGAGTCAAGGTCTTCATGGCAGAACATGGAGGGAGAACAAGAGGCCACAGGGATAAATTGTAACAAGAGTAGTTCAGACTGGGAAAAGGAAAAACTTTCTTCCCATGAGGACGGTCAAGTAGTGGGACAGGCTGTCCAGAGAGCTTGTATACTCTCCATCCTACAAGGTTTTCAAGACTGTGTTGGAAAAAGTTCTTAGCAAGTTGGCCTTTGCTCAGAAGTGACCTTATTTTGAGCAGGAAGTTGAAATAGAAACCTCTTGAGGTCCTCTCCAGCCTGAATGATCCTGTGAACATATTCCAGTATTCAGGAATTAAATTAATGATGACAGATTTATGTAAACTATGCTATAACATCAAACTAATTTTTAATAATGTTGTAATTTTTTTTCCCATATATTAGGTGTCAAAAATTTATTTTGGCCATTGAGAGAGAGCTGCCTGAGCTGAGAGAAAGTGGGGAAGAAAGAATATTCCTACATCTTTCTTGAGAACCTCTACAACCCTTACTTAGAGATCCTTATACTATGATGAGATTGGGATCCGCAAACCTGAAGTCCTGTATTTAGGCATCTTCTGGGTAAATGTTTTAAGCTCCTATTTTTGCAGATACTCTTTTTTAGACCAAAATACTTTTTTTTATATACTTTGTATATCGCAGGCCTTGTTGCTTAAGCTGAGCCCAGGGAGGACTAGAAACTCTGTGGGGCAGTAGAGAAGATGTTAGGAACAGCCCCACTGTGACCTAGGGACAAGTCCTTGTGTTCTGATGTGGGGTTACTTCTAGATTTTGCATCAGTGGGCCTGAGGCTGCCTAGCTGTATGCCTGGCTGAAGCATAAAAAATGAGTATCATCTTTGTCACTGAACGTATTTTGGCTAAAAGAGCCCTTAACTATTTTATTTCATCTTAAGCTTTTCCATTGGTTATATACACCTGGATTCTGCCGAACAAAACTGGTCTGATGAGGATCTGGTTGGAGATGTATGACTGAGATGTCCGAGGGTTTCTGTTGGAGCTAATCATGTCTAGAGCTTACAGTCAGTATCAGGGTGCTCTCACCTTTGGAACCTGCCTATTTTATAAGCAGTATGAACCAGTATTGGTATATTTTGTCCTAACCATGGAGTTAGAACAAGTTTTATGAAGTCAGATACAAAAGGGAAAGTTCTGTCTCACCTTTGTTTTGGGTCTTACCCAATTTGGGCGTTTGACTTAAAAAACTCTTAAGTCAAAGTTAGTGAAAAGATCATTGTCTATTTTAGGAATACTTATTTTCAAAGTCAAATAATGCTCATTGTGTCAGTGCACTGATGGCTTTTCCTGACATGGAACACTATTCCAAGTTAATACTGTTCAGCTTTCATTTAAGGTTAAGGTTATACCTTAAATATTTCAAGAGTGATGGGATTCAGATTCAAGGCTGTATGCATAAATCTGCTGTGGTGAAGACAGAGGGTTGCATATAAGGAATCCTCTTTTTTTCCTTTTCGTACCTCACAGGTTGGTAAGAGAAGAGTTGTTGTTTCTGTAGATTAGAAGCTCCTCAGATGTGAGATACTCTCTGTTATTACCTGTGCTTGGTATCTTTTGCATTCTTCACTTGTCTGCTTTAATATGCTGCCAAATTAGCCTACCAAGCTGTCGATATTAATTTACATTTTGCTCTCCAAGCAAACAGGTAGGAAAGAAGCTATTTTCTTTCTCAGATTTCTGCAAGTGTCAAGAGATGTATTTGAATTTCTGTTACTACTCTAAAAATCTTTTTCTCACTATTGTCACAGAAATGCAAGAATAAATTTTGACAACAAATGGGATCTAAGATTCGTTATTTCAAAATATCTATCCATTCCAGTACTTCCAAACGTTCATTTTCTTTCTCTGCACTAAAATTCAGCCTTACAATTTTTTTCTGCTTTACACAAATGTGCAGTTTTGGAGTGTTTATGTATTAAAAAAACAAAAACAAAAACAAACAAAAAACAAACAAACAAACAAAAAAACCCCAACTAACTACAATTCTTATGATCTCCCTCAATTATATCCATTTAATACAGCTCTCTTATTTCATTTAAGAAACTTTTTTTCCCCAGGGTAAAATGTCACCGTGAATACCACATTTGATGATGTTACATATCAATCTCCTTTGTGATGCTAAATCGAAAAGCCTCTTTGTAGTCAACTTCAGATGTCCCCTACTTCACACCTGCCAGTTTGCATTGTCTTTCCCATCAAGAAGGTAATCACATTAGTTAAACACATTTTTCCTTTTATATATCACACTGACTAGCACATGTCTGTTCACATGTCCCAGTTATCTTTCCAAAGTAATCACTGAAGCAATTTTGGTGTTTGTTGGTTGTTTTTTTTTATTAATATAACAAATCATACCTACATAGCATGGATTTGGGAGATACGTTAACTGAGAGACTGGGCCAACAGGGAGGAATTATCTCAGCGATATCCTGATGTTACAAAGAGATTGTAATTGCCAGGGGATCACCCTCTGACATGTCTACTACATGCAGTTTGACAGTGTTTGAGTTGTTTGACACTGTCAGTCTGTCTGGCTGTCCTACGTACATGAACTCTTGACTGCATGACCCATCTATAACCACATCACTGCACCCAGTAACCCCTGTGTAACCCCTCTGCTCAGGTCATTGAAATAGAAGTCAAAAGGATGTGATCAATTACTCAATTAAGGTAGATTGTAATCTAGCCAGGTGTTTGCACAGCCCCTACTCCCATGTATACAGTTACTTTTTTCTTCCCTACATGTTCAAGTAATTTAAATGTCCTGTTTTTTCACTCAGCAGAAGAATGAGTAACATCTGAATGGCACCATGTGAAAAAAACATTAACTTTTCAATATTAAAGTCATTACAGTTAGTCAGACACTTGCTAACAAAACAGATTTGGTTGGAAAACACTCATTTGAAAATATCACAGTCATTTTTGTCTAGTTCATTAACAAAACTAGACACTCAAATTTTGTTACTATCAGCGCTCGGTTTTGATGCTAAAACACAGAGTAATCACTCCTGTCAAAATGAAGCAAATCATCTACATATTTCAGGGGCAACACTTAACTGAAATTTCCCATTGTAGGAAATGATAATGTCCCAAGTTATTATTCCAGTTGGGAATGCGATTTCAAGAGGTCAGAGGTGATTGTGAAATAGATCCTTTGCAGGGTCTACGGCTCTGCGGTTTTCTGACTGTCCTTATGCCAGCCTCAGTGGAAGGGCTGGTTTTTATTCTCTCAGGCTACTTGAAATATAGTATTGTCGGTCACCACTACAGGATCTTCTCTTTGACACTTACAGGCAACACTTCATCACCTGATAGCAATGTGGGTTTTTTCTTACTATCATGTCTAACTTAGAAAAATGTTACTGTATTTTGATTTGAAGCGCAGTCATCTCTGTTTCTGCCCTTGGTATCAAACCCGTAGGTGAACTTTAGCATGCTTTTCTAACTTGGCTTGAAGAGGCATTTGTAATAGCCTCACAGCACCTGCCCTTATTAGACCTCTGCCCAACCTCTTGCACTTCATACAATAAATCTCTCTTTCTTTTCGGATCTCATGCAATCACACTTTTCTTTGGTCTTAGTTAAACTTGTCTTTATGATTTTTTTCCCCATTTGATACCACTTCAGAAGGTCTATTCCTCGTATATCACACTAGGGGATCATACCATTGTATGGGGTTCTGATGAATTTCATGTATGATCCTTTATAGGTGCTGTACCTCTGGTTTGTTTTTTATAGAGAACACTGGAAAGAATCAATTTATTTTACACTTATTCTAGTTGTCCCATTAGTTGTCCTAATTAGTGTTAATATACTTACTATATTACATTAGTTTTTTCCATTACTAATGGTAATATAATTAGAAATTCTAGAGATCAGCTGTTCACAGTCTGTTGTGCATTGAGCTGTAGCTCCCTGATAGCACCTGGGAACCTCAATTTCTACTTCAAGTAAGTCTGAAGAACACTTTAAAGTTGAGCAGTACTGTCAGCTAGAGCACGGACCCCTTGAAACTCAGCAGTGAGAGTCCCATGCTAGTTGTAAGATATTACTTCACATCTTGCACCTATGGTAGTGTGCAGCTGACACAGGTTTTTAGCTTCTCCCTTCTCAGGGAGGACTTGTCCCTAGGCACCCAGGAATGAAATTCTGGTGAACACAACCCAGAGTAAAGATGCAGCTTATTCCAAGTAACGATTTCACCCAATATGAAAATATTTTCTGAAAAACATTGAATAATGTTACACACAGCCTCTGCCTATTGAGGATGCCAATAAATCCATACAGGAAACATTAAAATTGTCAATGACCTACTGGTGATTTTTATACTAAAATATATCTAACAAGCCTTCAAGCCATATAATTTTACTGTTAAAGAGCAATGACTTTTAGTGGACTCAGTTCAATTAACTGCTGACTTAACTTTTCCTCTGCATTGTAATTAAAAACAACAGCAGCTGGAAGAAGAGTTTCTGGTTTTGTGCTGTTTCTGAGAGAACAAAGTGAAAATCCCAGATTATTGATGTGGTAGCTTGAGGAGCCTTCCTGTTTACAGTGTCTTGACCATGTCTCCAATTAAATACATTTGGAGGCCAACGGCCAAAATTCTAGGCCACAATCGGACATTCACTGCTGAAATGACAGTGCTTATTTAAATGCTGCTGCCCCTCGTCTCTGCATCCCCAAAGCAGAGATGCCAAAATAGACTGTGTAAGGGGCTCTGCATCTTCATGGATCCAAATATCAGCGATATCAGATAAACTTAATCAGCTGTGAAAAGGTGTTTAGAATAAACTCAGTGACTTGGCAGTGAACACAGTGTGAGTCTTTGCATGAGCCATTCTGAGCGTGCTGCTGTTTGGGGCTGTGTTCAGATTGCTGGTAACGTATTTCATGTTTTGTTTTTTGGCACACTTCCACTTCTCAAAGGTACTGTGAAGTTGTAGGTGGCTGCTATCTTCAAAAATTGCCCGTTCATCCTGTGTGTGACCCAGACAACCAGTGGTTCCTGCCCTTCTTTACCACCTCACCTAACTGCACCCTTTTCAGTGTCTCCCTTCACTCTTTTAACTGCCTTTGAATAAGGCACAGAATTTTCCATTGGCCTTTTCGGCCCTGTTTGTAATCCCTTTCAAAGTTTATTAACTATTTTGGCTTAGTTAAAGGTAAGGGCATGGAGCTTAGTTAAAGTTGGGGATGGAGCTACAGAACTCAGAGTTGTAATCTTATGAGTTGAGGCAAATATAGAGAGATGGCATAGTAACTAAAAAATAACCAAAGTGTGGCTGTGGGAATCCCAGGTTTTTGCTTTGTAATGGCTCTCAGACAAACAGGACACAGGCTTTTCTGTGGTAAGGAGTGAATGTGAATAGATCACACCTGATCTGCCAGTCAGGGTTCATTGACCAAGAACTGACTATGAACTTATTTGTCAGCAAATGTA